>NC_089598.1:82440962-82660962 GCF_019320115.1 Miscanthus floridulus
TGCCCAATTGTTACGGAGGTGAATGCCAACGCATCCCACCGACGCGTGCAACTCTTGCTTGTCGACCCACTTCTTCAGAAAATTGACGGCGAAGAGATGCCGCCATAGGTCGAAGTGAGGATCAATCCCCAAGAACCCCTCACACAAGGCAACGAACGCCGCCATGTGCTAGATCCCGCTGGGGGTAAGGTGCTGCAGCTCCACCTGGTAGTAATCCAACTGCCCCAAAGGAACTTATGAGCGGTATGGTGAATCCCCGCTCATGGAAGTGAGCGAAGGACACAACATACCCTTTGGGCGGCGACGGCACGTCCTCATTACCGGGCAGCCGCCACTCCTCGGTGGCGGTCAGCGAGCAAAGGAGTCCATGGCGAATAAGACCCTCCAGGCGATGAGGGGTGATGCTGGATCCGCTCCACGGCTTCATTGAAACGACTGGGAGGGGGGCGGATGCAAGTTCGATGGTGGTTGTGATGCGGATTCGAGCTTGACGGTGGCCGCAATGTGAGTGCGGGAGGCCCTGGCGATTGGCGGTGGAGGTTGATAATGCGAAGGTGAAAAGGCGAAGTATGGAACCCTGGGGGTGAACCCCGTGGTTTTATAGGGGCGACAGATGCAAGAAGGGCCATCGTCCGCCTCAATCTCCGAGCCTGCCACGACACACCGCCACGTCACATCACAGGATACGCGCCCACGATCCCTATCCTTTCCCACCAAAATCATGCCGAATGGTTCACCTTCCCTAGGTAGACCGGGACTCTTTTTCCCACCGAGGGAATACGGGTCCAAGGGCCGGCCCAACAGTCTTGACGGCTATCCCAACGAGGGATGGGCCTACAAGCGACCAAGACTTAGGTACACCAGCAGCAGAGGGTCTCGATCCACAATTGAGTCCCAGCCAAGCTGACCCTAGACAAAATCCCCATGAACAGAATACCAGGGTTCCCTTAAAACTATCCAGTTGACAAAAACCGAATCCCACAGCCTTACCCACGAAGAATCCAAAATTCCCCCCCGGGCAGTTCTATCCGAATCACTTGAGGGCTCGGGGGCTACACCCGTCGGGTGCGCTCGCGCGCACCCTCTGGCGAATCGAAATACCCCCCGGACAATTCTATCCAAATTACCCGGGGGCTCGGGGGCTACTATCGAGGACCTAATACTGGGGTACCCAATGAGGTGAGACTAATAACCATCAAACGTTGATGCTTCTAGTCAGACAAGAACACTACTACACTTCTTGCCCGAACGACGAAAGATTGGTCCTGCCTCGCCCGACGGCTAAGGGCTGGCTCTGCCTCGCCTGACATCCGAGGGCGGGCTCCGCCTCGCCCGACCCCTGAGGGCTGGCCTCCGCCTCTCCCGATGGCTAAGGGCTGACTCTGCCTCGACCGACGCTCGAGGGCGGGCTTCGCCTTGCTTGACCCCTAAGGGCTGGCCTCCACCTCGCCCGATGGCTAAGGGCTGACTCCACCTCGACTGACGCCCGAGGGTGGGCTCTGCCTTGCCCGACCCCCGAGGGCTGGCCTCCGCCTTGCCTGACGCCCGAGGCGGGCTCCACCTCACCTGACCCTCGAGGGCTGGCCTCTGCCTCAGGCTGGCGTCCACCTCGTCCGACGGCTCAGGGCGAGCTCCGCCTCGCCCGACATCCAAGGGTGGGCTCCGCCTCGCCCGATGATCGCACCCTGCTCCTTCATGATGACAAGCACAGGGTATGATAGGACATTCGAGTCAAACATAGTATCGAGGACCATGCCCTACACGCCTATAGGAAGGTACCATCAGGATACGATGGGATGGGCGCTTTAAGCCCTTTCTGACATAACAGTGCCCGAATAGTGTTGTAGGCACTAACTTTTGTCCCACAGTGTAGTAGGCGCCGCCTTCAGTCCTCGGGCGCGGATACTAACACAGGCATACGACAGCCACTATGGTCCAAGACAGAAATCACATCATCTACAATGACGGACGTATGGTCACTTCTCCTATTACCCCCCGAGTGGTCACAACTGGGCTCTACGGCACGCCGCACCGTCCGCCGGCGTAGGATGGGATGCACCCACTTGCTAAATGAGGCCAGGGCATGGCCTACAAAGATCAGCGAACATGCCACCTCTAACACGGCCTGCCGTGTTAAGCGGGGCAGGCACAGGGAAAAAGGAGGACCCGGCTCCCTCAAAGGACCTTCGATACCTTCGGTATTTTCCTCTTTCTCCCATCTGTAACCCCTGCTCCCCCCTTGGTCTATAAAAGGGAGGGCAGGGCCCCCGCTAAAGGGATGGACACTTGAGGGATTAGTTCAGCACACACAATGCATCATGCATACAACCAAGCAGCGACCGAGCTCTTGACGCCCTTTCAACCATTCCATCAGCGACCTAGGACCTCTCCCTCTCTCGACCGTTTGTACCCCCTACTACGAACCTTTTTTGGTACTAATAACACGAGCAGCAGCAGACTGGATGTAGGGACATTCAGCCCGAACCAGTATGAACTTTGTGTCTTTTAGTGCACCATCCGAGCCTAACGTGCAACAATTATAAATTTACTAGCCGGTGTTGGTTCGAAACACCGACACTACCTCTCCTCTTCGGTGCCATCCCTCAGATCTGGAGTGCATGTGAATGCGAATGGGGGAGCACGAGGGCAAGGAGGAAGATGAAGTGGCAGAGTGGTAAAGGTGGGAGCGCGGAGTGCGGCGACACAGTTATAAAGACACCCAACCTACTTTTCGCATTCAAGGGTTTTTGGAAACTACACCATGCTGATTTGCGCCCCTCTGAATTCCCCAAAGTGGCGTGGTGGACCGTTATCTGGGCTTCTGCGCAACTACGGCCCATATCGCCCATCTTTTGACGCAACTTGGTAGTATACATCGAATATTCGTCGACCACTCCGCAATACCATCAAGGCTCAGTAATTTCTACTGTACAATCATTACTTCGGTTTTTTCTCCACGGTTTGAGTAATCGACACTTCTTGATTTATTTGAGATTTTCACTTGTGGCTCGGGGACTACGTCATCATTATGATTTGATTTCTCACCATACTGGGGACTATTGTTTTTGACCCTGGCACTACATGACCACGTCACCTACTGTCAGGCTAGGGGACTAAGTGGGCACACTTCACCTTGTGGTGAATGTGCGCCTTTTATTTTAGGGCTTAGCCCATGGACTGGTTGCCTGCTCGACTGGTCTTCTGCCTTTCTTCTACTTTCTGACCCTAGCACCACGTGACCACATCACCTACTGTCAGGCTCGAGGACTAAGTGGGCACACTTCACCTTATGGTGAGTGTGTTTTCTTTAATCTAGAAGACTCCGTGCCTCCTAAAGTTGAAGAAGATTATCTCCCTTTCTCGTGGTCGAACTCTAAGTGGGCACACTTGGTCCACCATGAGGAAATTTTCTATTTTGAACTTGAGCTCCTTACATCCTTCTGGCAAAGCCTTACTTGGGTAAGCCCGTGCTCGGCCGGACAGTAAAGCTGGTCGGTTACGATCCACAACTGCTCGGCGACTCATTAAGGTGGTCAGACTATGAGTCTAACTGCTTAGCTTTGTTTACACCTGCTCGGATAGGCTCAAGACGACGTTGCACAGTGGATACAAGGCGCTTGGGGACTAGCTGTGGGGGGTACGACCCTGGATACCCATGACAGACTACATGGGCTGCGCCGCTAGGGGTGGTCCAGCCCACAAGACGAAGCCTTGCGGAGCACGGTGCTGCTTGGCGCCCCCCGCAAGACACTAGGAAGATATCCTGAAGATACGGCGTAATCTGTTAGGATATGTTACGATCCCATGATCCCAGTAATCTGTTATTACTTACCGGTTATCTTCTAGATCTAACCATCTTGTAACCCTATCCCTGGCTATATAAGGCAGGTAGGGGACCCCCTCAAAACACACGCAACATCATACGATAGCGAATATAAACCAACAGACCACAAGAGTAGGGTATTACGTCGTGTAGATGGCCCGAACCTATCTAACTCTTGTATTTCTGTTGCCTTCTTGTTCTTGATTACGCGCACCTCTGCCGATCAATCTACCTTCGTGGGATACCCCTCGGAGGACTGTCGATAATATTCTATCGACACCCAGCATGTTCCAACCACGGCAGCGACGTCGACTCCTGTTGGTCCCACCCACCGGCCGCCAGGAGGATGGGGAAGGAATAGGATTCGGTGTGAGAGCAGCTGAGCCCGAGAGGCAAGAACATAGGAGCCAAGAGGCAGCTGACAGCCGATAGTGAAAGGGGCAGTGGAGGGCTGAAGGGCCTGTCGGCCGATTGGCCTCGTCCCTAACGTAGTAGCGTAGGCGGGCTGGGAAAGCTTCGTGCCTCCGTAGCTGGCCAGGCGGAGGGTGGCGACCGGTGGGTCCCTGGCTATGGCTGTCGGTCGGCTAGGCTTGGCCCTAGGCGTAGCCGCGCAGGAAGGAGCCCTAGCCCCTAGGCGTAGGCGGTGGAGGCCGGAGCGCGAAGGCGGTCGCACGGTCGCGGTCGTGGAGAAGGCAGATGCGGCGCGGTCGGGCCGGACGAATTGGGTCATGTCATCGTGGGGCAGGGTCCAGGCCATCGAGAGGTGGTACGGGGCCAGCGGATCTTAGAGGTTGCCGGCTAGCGAGGAGACAAGATCTGGGAGCTGCGGTGACGCCGATATGGAAGCGGCAATGGCAGCGGCGGCCTCTGCCTTGGTGAGTACGATCTGCACTCCCCTCCGAGTAAAATCGCTTGGATCGAACATGCTATGGAGGGGCATTTATCTTTTTGCCATCTTTACGGATGGCAACGCTTCGTTTGCCATTTTTACATGGGCACCCACGTATTTGCCATCGTAAACAGTAACACTCCTAATTTTTTGTCATTCTTGCTGATGTGGCATGCCACACAGTCAGCCAGTGTGGCAGCGCCTCTCCTCCCGCTGCTGCTTCTCTCTCCCTCCACTTGCTGACATGTGGGCTCCACTAGTCAGGTTCATCTTCAACCTCTGCCCACCAGAGAAGGCTACAAGCGCGGGGATGGGTCACCCCCATGGCGGTGGCATAGGCTGCTGCTGCGAGCTCTGCGGCGTGCCCGTGGCCATGCACTACATGTCGGACGTGGACTTCCTCTACGCCGCCTGCAATGTCAAGGTGCACGGCGCCAACTTCCTTGTGTCGCGGCACCGCCGCAATGGCCGCACGCGCCTCCTCCTCACGGTCGCGGGATTGTCTTCGCTGGCGCCGGACGAGGATGGGTACGAGTCCGCGGCGACATCCTACATGCCCACGACCAAATCGGCGGCGTCCGCAGCGGAGGAGCGGGGCCCGCGCGCTGGTCGGGAGCGGGATCCCAAGCCCGAGCCCGGGCGCACGCGTCGAGGTGGTGCTCGAGGGGTGGGCCAAGCGGACGGGCCTCGTGTCGAGGTCGGAGGCATGCCGGCGCGCCGCGCTGGTGCTCCTGGCCTACACCCACAACCTCGCCTCCACGCGCGTCGTCATGGCCGCCGCGCTGTAGCGGGAGGTGGCGGGGCGCGGTGGGATTGGTGGCGGGAGCGAGGGCGGCCATGGCGATGCGCTGCGTCGCCTGGAGGCGTGCGCGCACGTGCCAGCGCGCTCAGGTATGTGGCCGTCATGGCCACTAGGAAGAGCGGCCACAGGAACATGGTCCCCCTTCCGCACGCATGCTCGCCCCTTCTCCGGTGGCTAGAGGTTGAAGATGAACCTGACTGGTGGGGCCCACATGTCAGTGAGTGGAGGAAGAGGGAAGCCGTAGCGGGAGGAGAGGCGCTGCCACGCTGGCTGACTATGTGGCATGCCACATCAGCAAAAATGACAAAAATTACGAGTATTACTATTTGCGATGATAAATGTGTAGGTGCCCGTGTAAAAATGGTAAATGAAGGAGTGCCATCCGTAAGGATGACAAAAAGTAAAATGTCCCTGCTATGGAGAAAGAGATAGAAACCCTAGAGAAGGAACTCAGAAATGGAGATGGGGGAGACGAGGGTAACTGGGACAGCGCGGGGTGGCTCTTTGTCTAGCTACTGGACGCGCCTCGGTGGCAGCAGCCGTGCCAAACGATTAAAACACGGCCGGTTGGAACAAAGTCTTTACCTTTAATTTTCATGTTT
Source organism: Miscanthus floridulus (assembly GCF_019320115.1). Lineage (NCBI taxonomy): Eukaryota > Viridiplantae > Streptophyta > Magnoliopsida > Poales > Poaceae > Miscanthus > Miscanthus floridulus. The sequence continues at coordinate 82,447,079 of NC_089598.1, forward strand.
CGTATTAGTACCTGGTTTCCACACGAGGCTTTGTTTGTTCATTTGTGACCCATGAAGTGTTTTTTGGGCCCAATAGCCCATTTATCCATGCCCTAACCCTAGGGCGCCTTCCATATAAAACCTAGCTCCATTCTTTTCTCTAACCCCCAGACGCAGTCGGCCGCCGCAGACCGGGAGTAGCCGACGCGCCGTCACCTTATCCTCAGATCAGCGGCGAGCCGTAACCACGCCACTCTGCTGACGCCCGACGAGGTACTCTGCCGCACGCGCGCTTGCCTTCCTTCTCTTTTTCGCTGTGCTTTGAGCCTGTTCGTTTGATGACCATGACCGGATCTACAAGGTTTGTCGTCTATGTGTGATGAGCTGAGCCGATTCATGCACTGGATTTCTAATCAAGTGTTGTTTCCGCCTCCGCTACCTTTATTTAGTGTCTATGTATGAACTTGGTTGCAGTTTACAACTGATTTGTCGAGCCATAAATTATAACCGTTTCGTTGTTCTAGACTAGATCCAGTTTCCGATCTATGATAATACGTGGCTGAGGCACTCCAACTCTGTTTTGTGTGTATGGACTGAGCCGATTCACGTGCTGGAATACTAATCCAATTTTTCCTTTCGCCGCCTCATCTACCTTTAGTATGTGCTCCGTATATAAACTTGATTGCAGTTTGCAACTGATTCTCGGCCCTAAACTTGATTGCAGTTTGCAACTGATTCTCGGCCCTAAACTTGATTGCAGTTTGCAACTGATTCTCGGCCCTGTATTATTACCATTGCCTTGTTCATTAGACCCAGTTTCCGATCTCTGATATTACGTGGGTGGGGCACTTCGGCTTTGGATTTTCCTGTCCTTGGATTATTTGGATTGTTTGATTAGTGGTTTATTCCCATATATTTATTTCTGACTGTTTTTATCTGCTAATTTTGATGTAAGCAGCAGTGTAACATTTCCCTTCAGCCATGGGTAAGGAGAAGACTCACATCAACATTGTGGTCATTGGCCATGTCGACTCTGGCAAGTCGACCACCACTGGCCACCTGATCTACAAGCTTGGTGGTATTGACAAGCGTGTGATTGAGAGGTTCGAGAAAGAGGCTGCGGAGATGAACAAGCGTTCATTCAAGTATGCGTGGGTGCTTGACAAGCTCAAGGCTGAGCGTGAGAGAGGTATCACAATTGATATCGCCCTGTGGAAGTTCGAGACCACCAAGTACTACTGCACTGTCATTGATGCCCCTGGACACCGTGACTTCATCAAGAATATGATCACTGGCACATCCCAAGCTGACTGTGCTGTTCTTATCATTGACTCCACCACTGGTGGTTTTGAGGCTGGTATCTCCAAGGATGGCCAGACCCGTGAGCATGCTCTCCTTGCTTTCACACTTGGAGTGAAGCAGATGATTTGCTGCTGCAACAAGGTATGATTCCAGGAATTTCTCTCTATTCTGGTTCATAATTTGAGATGCCTGGCCTTCAAGTTTAATACTGCATTTGCGTTCTGATTGAATATCTAATTTTAAGTTGTATAGTTTGACAAAATGAAGCACCAATTGCTTACGTTGAATATGCCATCTGCTTCCAACATGTTTATGTATGATAGCAATTCATCTTCATTAGTTTGCATAATCTAATATGATAGCAATTCATCTTCATTAGTTTGCATAATCTAATATGATATTTCCAGGAACATTTTTCTAATAGGCGATGTAAATTTATGATTCCACTTCTTTTTAGAATTTTTTTGAAGTTGGAATATTTGTAATGCATATGTAATCAAAGCATAAAGGTTTGCATAATTTAACTGTCTTTATATGATTGCAATTGTTACTTAGTTTACTTTGTCAATTAGTAGGATTTGCTGTCATGCAGCTGTTAAGGTCTGTATTTTTTGTATACTTTATATTCTACAGCCCACACATGTTAGCATGAATAAATTTGTGAAATGTTTATCCGCTGGCAGTTATTTTTGTTGACACTCATGTGGGAGCCTCCGGCACTGGGTCTGCCCCTTTTTGAAGGGCAGGCCTGGTGCAGTGGTGAGAGCTGTCTCACTGAGTCACCAGGTCGTGGGTTCGAAGTAGCCTCTGTAGATTTTGCGGGAGGAAGGCTTGCCTTGGTTTTTCCCTTTCCCAGACCCCACTCATGTGGGAGCCTCCGGCATTGGGTCTGCCCTTTTTAGTTATTTTTGTTGACACCCCTAGAATTTTTTTGCCTCAACCAAGTGTAGTGGTCCTGTTAGTTTTGATAAGTATGTTCTTGCATTTTTTACTGTTTGCTTGCTGTTTAGGTCACTTATCTCATTCAACTAATGGTATTGTTCGGGTTTTGCTGTTTTACAGATGGACGCCACCACACCCAAGTACTCAAAGGCCCGTTATGATGAGATTGTGAAGGAAGTCTCTTCCTACCTGAAGAAGGTTGGGTACAACCCTGACAAGATCCACTTTGTTCCCATCTCTGGTTTCGAAGGTGACAACATGATTGAGAGGTCCACCAACCTTGACTGGTACAAGGGCCCAACCCTACTTGACGCTCTGGACTTGATCAATGAGCCGAAGAGGCCTTCAGACAAGCCCCTGCGTCTCCCCCTTCAGGATGTGTACAAGATTGGTGGTATTGGAACTGTTCCTGTTGGGCGTGTTGAGACTGGTATCATCAAGCCTGGTATGGTTGTTACCTTTGGTCCTAGTGGCCTTACTACTGAGGTTAAGTCTGTTGAGATGCACCATGAGGCTCTCCAGGAGGCCCTTCCTGGTGACAATGTTGGCTTCAACGTTAAGAATGTTGCTGTGAAGGATCTGAAGCGTGGGTATGTGGCCTCCAACTCCAAGGATGACCCTGCCAAGGAGGCTGCTAGCTTCACCTCCCAGGTCATCATCATGAACCACCCTGGGCAGATCGGCAACGGTTATGCCCCAGTGCTGGACTGCCACACCTCACACATTGCTGTCAAGTTTGCTGAGCTCGTTACCAAGATTGATAGGCGGTCTGGCAAGGAGCTTGAGAAGGAGCCTAAATTCCTCAAGAACGGTGATGCTGGTATGGTGAAGATGGTTCCCACTAAGCCCATGGTGGTGGAGACCTTTTCTGAGTATCCTCCTCTTGGTCGCTTTGCTGTCCGGGACATGAGGCAAACGGTGGCTGTCGGAGTCATCAAGAGCGTGGAGAAGAAGGACCCAACTGGAGCCAAGGTGACCAAGGCTGCTGCCAAGAAGAAATAAGGTGTCTGGCTGGTTCTTTGTTTGCCCAAGTGATACCTAGTGGAAGCTTAATATCTCATTGCTGTTAGTGCGTGAGCAACTAAAACTTTGCTGGCAATGTTTGTCCGGTCGATTTAGTACTGTTATTTTCGTTAAAACCAGGGTGCTATTAAGACAAATTTCTGTTATTTTTATTGAACATCGGATGTGAGTCATACATGATTATGAGTTTTGTTACTAGTTGCTGTGTGTGTGTGCCTGTGTACCTATTTTGCTGTTTCTAAATTGCTGGTGATTCGCTTGTCCATACCTGTCTGCTGCCTTCAAATTTCACTTGATCTTCGATCTTTTTTATCATGAGTTGCCAAATCGCATATCAAGTATTTTGAAATATTCTCTCGAAACGTTTTTTTATAAATAATGTAGTCCAGAAAATATGACAAAATTCCTTCGATGCCATAAAAACCTTCTTATTCCTGATGTGCCACTGAAAACTATAGCTTTCCTTTAGTTTTAGCTTTTACCATCCGCTATAGCTTCCCTTAGTTTTACCATTTATATGCCTCCAAACATCAAACGCTGTTAAAATCGTCGGTTGTTCAAAACCAGCACATTACCTCTGCTTTATTATATATAAAAAAAGCACACCACTGAACGGCCTGCTCCTGCACTCGGCCGTTAAAATCGTCGTCCGCGCTTTTGCCGATGCCACCTGCTCGGCAATGCTCCAGCACTCCGCGCTTTGCCGATGCCACTTGCTCGCCATGCTCCGGCACTCCGCGCTTTGCCGATGCCACGTGCTGCGGTCGTGCGCACGGCGTGGGTGGCGTGCGGGATGGCGCACGTCGTGAGCTGCTCGCTAGCGTGTTTTTGTTTTCTTGTTTTGTTTTGCAAAACGTCAGAAAAAAGTAGCGTTTGTGTCTTAAGCTCTTCGGTGGGAGAGAGTGAATTTAAATCTTCATGTACGATGGACCAATGGGACGAAGGGAAGTAGAGCGATCGTCTTGCATGCGAGGGAAAATCAAAGAATTAACTCAGCGTGGGAAGAATTAACCTTGTTTTTTACAGTGGCGGAGCCAGAAATAGGGATCCGGTCAATTTTTTTTGATATATATGGACTGAACGTAGCTCATATGTTTAGTTTTTTCAAGGCGCATTCGTTGCACTTAGAACTTTGATTATAACACATTCAATAAAGGGCCTGTTTGATTTCCCGTGACTAAAATTTTGCTACTAAAACCAATGATTAAACTTTAGTTACCTCTGTTTGGTTTTAGTGGCTAAAACTGACTAAAGGCCATTAAAGCAGTTCAACAAAGACCAAACTACCCTTAATGAATGTCCAAATCAGGGTAGGGGATCAACAATAATGAGGAGCAACCCTTGTCCACTGGGCACTTTAGCCCACTTTTAATTATTTTTGGGTGACTAATGTGACTAAACTACTTTAGTATCTTTTTAGTCAGTTTGTTTGGCACTTTAGTAGCTAAAGCAACTAAAGTTTAGTAGCTAAACTTTAGCAGGGGAACCAACACAGGCCTAAAATATAAAATATAATGAAATGTAAGTACACATTCAGTAGAACCTAAAATTTTGAAACATCCTCAATTTTCCTTGAAGGGAAAATCCACAGAATGAATTTTAATATGATAAAACCAAGAACTGATTCCATTATATTATCATATTTCAGTCGATGTCACAGTCATACATCGTAAGATTATAAGAATACAAGATATTACATCACTGGGGAACACACCTATTACAGAGTTAATCTAGCGGAAGACTATCGAGTGAAGGCTCCTCCTTCACGGCGTAGTGCAGCGTAGATTCCATCTCCGAACCAAACTTGAGCGTAGGCACGAGACCTCCTAATCCTTCTAAAGTCAGCATCTCTGAGAAGTAGGAAATCTGCACACCGCCAGATGTGTGCAGGCCATGGTCAGCACCGATGAGCTTTAGTGGAAAAGGTAAACAAGGGATCTGGCGATCCTAATATTTGGCTGTGGTTTGCATTCTTAGCGCATGAGAAATAAATAACAATAGTAATATAATAATAATATCCAATTTTTAATACATTCACCACCACACCATCCCTATCCATCCACCAACCATCCATCCCAAACCATCTCCACACCACCACACCATATCTCATCTCACACATTCAGGTCGATAGGCCAACTCCCTCTCGGCCTTGTCTCAATGGCCCGCAGCCCCTAAGGCTCACGACCGGAAAATACCCCAACCCTGAAGGGAGGAAAGAAGGACTCATCTCCTATCTAGTTTAAGCGAAACCCAGGAAAGGTCCATAGTCGACAAGTCGGCATATGTATCGATCGATCAACCAAACACTCTGCAGAGGTTTCACATACCCACAAGATTAGCCATCCTCGGAGCCATGTATCTCCTAGGCAGAATTCCGGTCGCTTGCTAGCCTAGAACGATGCCACCCTACCTCTCAGCCCTAGAACATCCCAAGTCTAGTCTGGGATGGCTGATACTGTGAGTCGTAGACAGAGCCGGGGCCCTCCGGATGTCAAGAACCAGGTCCACAAGGCCTCCTGAAGTCTCAGAAGGGTGTGGGGGAAACCGCACGCCCCGTACCTCCTTGCACACGTTCACCTAGCAGTAGTGGCATTGTTCTACCAAGTAGTCTGACCGTCCCGCACCATATAGGGCGAGTGGGATGTAAAGGATTCCGGGTGAGTCTGAGTACTAGTAAGTCCTTAGGGATTGACCAAGCCAGAACGTCTTCATCAGGGTTTCCATTTTATGTGCCACCACAACACCTCTACCCTGGGCTCCACCTCTCCAAGGTTCACACCCAAGGCCACCTCCAATTACCATTTACTCGCCACAGGTATTCCATATCCAAGTGCCCAGGTAGCACCACATGGCAAGACTCACCCCAGGCTTGTCATTATTCTAGCTCGGTCGACACAACCCTCACTCTCCATGCACCCAAGACACACGTAGCACGCTCACACACCACCAAGTCCGGCACCCATAGCCAAACCCTTCCTAGGGGGTTCACCACCAGCATCACATCCCCGATATAATGCGAAGTGGAGTTAATAATAAGTATAGTGGTGTAATATGCAAGCAAGCAGGCAAGTAAGCATATATAAGCGAGCGAATGCGCAAAGCAGGGTGACGTGGTAGAGTGGGTTGCATCAGGGTAATAATGGCTCAGGTAGTAGCATGCATCAAAGTACTATCAAAGGAATAATTATAAAGCGCTAGCAGTTCTAGATATTATGCAATGTCTAATAGGATTCTCTAAAAGAGGGTGCTGCCATGACACCTGCGATGTAGAGGTAGTAGTGGTACAATTCTCCATTTGTTGGTGTTCCGTTAGCAGGGTCACCTCCTCCTGTGTTGACTCCATTCCGCAGTCCTTGTCGTTGTCCACATTCTCTTGGTCCAATCGTCAGCTACTTCGCGAAGCGGCATGCAAGGCAAGAGAGCACTCAACACTCGAAAAGACGACGAGACGCAGGAAAATCCAATAACCCAGTGAGACAATAAGAGATGCACGGCTTAGCCCTCTCGGCGGTTGTCCGATTTCCTTGGGCCAAAGAATCACAAGTGGTGGTTTGCTAAGCACAAGCTTAAGTCAGGGCCAAGCCAGTATGGCTTTACGATAAACGGTTTTAAGCCAGAGCTTATCCAGAGCAAACACCACGGCTCACGATCTTTCAATCCGGTGTCATTGAATTGATGAGGATTGGAAGTCGGGCCCCAAGAAAGAAGAACGACGGGGTTCGGCTCTTATAGCCTTATCCCGCAAGTCACAATTGGACACGAGTAGCAAACAAGAACAATTAACACTATTGTGACTTAGCTCCAACGTACTTTGGCTCGCCCGCTATGGTAGAAAGCGGTAGCGCAACGAGATTGGACATCAACGGTTCCCCTCGATCCACATGACATAATAACGTCGGGAGCCGAGAAGAGGGTCGCTCAACACGGCTAAAGATGCGGGGGTTAGCTAGGCACATCCATATCATGTTCTCAGACACATCTTCAGGAAAGATGGTTTTAGATGGTCGATCGGGTCGACACGCACGAGTCCGAGGTACGACATAGACTATAGCTTTGCTAACTAAAAAGAGATAGTCCGGTCTTTGATCCAATCGCCATGGACGAGGCGGAATCGAACAGAGCGGGCTAATAGGGCAATAACAGCAATGAACGAAGGTCTGCTCCTTCCAACACACACGCCACGACAGAAGATAGGGCATCGGAAGGAGCGACTCACTAAAGAATACAAGTGCGCAAACCACTCATAGGGTACCCGACCTGGGTGCACTGGCACTAAGTCATCTCTCTAATTCATAACGGTGCGGTGGTCACTGCGAGAATCGAAGAAACGCGATGGTCGAACGGGGTACAAACACACAAGGGCTTGAGCACGAAGAAGCAAAGGAAAGAGAGAGGCATAGCTCCATGATCATGGTGAGGCGGACTCGCAGCCACAAGCTATACCAACATGTGTTGGCATCCATCGTTCCACGTTTGTTATCTCCTAGGTCATCTCCCACATGCTAGGTCATGAAGGGCTCGATGTGAGCGGGTGATATCCGCATAGATATCGATATCGATATCGAATCCATCGTGACCATGTCCTAGGGCCGAAGGTAGGAGTTAACACTCGTAGTTTTATGAAGTTGACTAAGAGCGAGGGGTTGAGTTACACTCGGCATCACGATCATGGCGAGACAGATCCCATGATCATAGCGTCCGAACGAGGTACGATCCCTCAGCCGGCTCAAAGGCTCGGCACACAGGCAACAACACAGCGATAAAAACCAAACACGACTGAAAAACACAACAACTCGACACGGCTGCGGAGTAGCACATTCCATAGCAAGGGGGATGGGTAGACCTGCACAAGGGCACGGTGCAGACAGATATAGATAGATCAAGATCATGTATTGTAAGTGTACGAACGAGTATAATATTGCGTAGGAAGGGGCTTTCGTCGATGGGGAATGGCGTTCGACTAGAATTCAACTTCGCGGCAAAGATGTGGATGGCCAGGGGTGGTTGTAACTTGTCTCGGAGGGTGGTGGCTTCTTCTGGCCAGCTGAGGCCAGCTACGGCCTGCTGTGGCTAGCTGTGGCTTGCTACGGCTCACTGTGGCTTGGCTGCGGCTGGCTACACGTGGCTATGGTTGGCCAAAGGCTGGCTATGGCTAGCCTGGGCATGGCAGCGACTGGCTAAGATGTGCCTACTGCTGTCAAACACAGCAAGGGTTAGTGAAGAAAGTGTTCGGCAAGACGGTGGGGCCTTTCCGCAGGTCTAAAAGAGAGGCAGGTCGGAGTGGTCGCCGAGGTGGTCGGAGTGGTCGCCGAGGTGGTCGGAGTGGTCGCCGAGGTGGTCGAACTAGTCGGAGTGGTCGCCGAGGTGGTCGGAGTGGTCGGAGTGGTCACTGAGGTGGTCGGAGTGGTCGCCGAGGTGGTCTCATTTTTGGCATGACGTCAGCATGGCGTTATTAGAGCTAAACTGCGGCTGACAGGTGGGACCAGGGCTCTTGGGTCACTGTCATGTGGGTCCAGTCAACGGTCAATGCTGACCGGTCAACGGTCATCCGGTTTGGGTTCCGACTGGGCTTTAGCGGGCCTAGACAGGGCTAGATTTGGGCCAGGCCAACCCGGACACGTGTCGGGCAGGTAGGCTATCCACGTGGTGCTGTTGGGCTCTTAATGGGCCAGGTCTGGACTGTGCACATGGGAGCGGCTCACGGTGAACCAACAGGCGCTGGTCCATGGACTGAAGGCTCCGCTCATGGTGGTCCAGGTAGCCTAGGACATCATCCAACTATGCGGCTAGGCTCAAGGGGCGATGGCAAGCTCCCTCAGTCTCTTCCTGAGCCATACGGTGGCCGGGGTCGTCGGATACAGTCTCGCCATGGCTGTGGCAAGGGGAGACATAATGGGCCAGCGAGGTGGTTGCGAACGGTGTCGGGCTAAGGCACTGGGGGTTGTCCAACTAGTTGGCGGTGTTTGAGGGCTCGAGGTGATGCTCGACGGCGCAATCCCAACGAGCGAGGTGGCCGGAGATGGTGGGAAGGTCCACGGCATGGCAGCGCTCCAGAGCGCGTTCATGCCAGTGAGGTCAAGTGGCTATGGCAGTCAGGGTTCATCTTCGGTTACGGCTAAGGCAAGGCATGTTCTAGGGTGAGGCGAGTCTCATGGTGGGCCTTCCCCTAATCCTACCCTCTAGGTGTGGGCGAAACAGCTCTGCCATGGCTGTGCTCTGGCCATGGCTTGCGCGCTCGATGCACGCGTGGTGGCGCCGACGTTCCTGAGCCACCAGGGCTCAGCAAGGCGTCTTCTTGGGCCGTGCATGTGCAGTGCATGTACGCGTGTGCAGAGGGCTCATGGGTGCAGACTAGCCTAGAGCAGAAGACGATGGAGCGGCTTGGCATGGCCACGACAGTCCTGTAGGCTCGGGGCGAGGGGGTCATGGCTGCCGATGTGGCGAGGCGTTGCGGGCTCCAGGAAGGCTCCGGGGTCAAGCCGACATTGAAGGCCGGGACAGGCAGGCATCAAAAGCATGAACAAGGGTGGGAGCTTGGGAGTCCAGTGCTCACTGTCGGGCTGGGCGTGGCTTCGACCGAGGACGAGGCGCAGAGGGCGACGAGGCATGGACGCTAAGGCGAGATGTCGTGGTTGCCGCTCGAATCGGCGAGGACGACGTTGGGCGTGGACGCGGCTTTGGCGGTTCGTCATGGATGCGGTGCTTGGGGACGGGGCGAAGCTTGACGCGGTCGTGGCTCCATCGGTGGTCCTCGCGGACGCGTCGTGGCAAGGACGGCGCGACGTTCGTGGCGAGGAAGCAGTGTCCGTGGTCAGCAGAGCTGGATGGCGTGAGGTGGAGCATGAGCTCGTGGTGGCCTGCAGCGAGGACGTGGATGACGTCGTGGCACAGCGCGAGGTCGTCGATGTCGTGGCGGAGCAGCTCGCGGTCGTCGTGCTGGCTGCGGTGCGGCGCGGCGAGGCACCAACGGTGCGGCCACGGTGGCTGGCTGAGGCCATGACTGCGGAGTTCAGCGAGGAGGGCTGCACGGTGGCGCTGTCGCTGCCGGGCTAGAGGCGCTCCCGGTGGCGAGGCTCGGAGCAGCGCTCGCGGGCGACGAAGGCAGAGGCAGTCAGGGCGGCGGTGGCTATAGGGAGTCTAGGAGAGGCGCCAGCTGCTGTGGCTTTTATAGCGCGAGGGTTAGGGCTTCCAGGGGTGCCGATGATCCTCGGTGTCCGTGCACAGGCAGGGACACGCGGCGCGCATCAAGCGGCGCGGAAGCCGGGGCGCTGTCGGGACACGCGTGCGGGAGCGGGCGTTGCGAGCGGCGGCGGTAGGGTCTGGGAGTTGGGCGCTGCCCTAGGGTTCAGGAGGCTGGGGCGTCGGTCATGGGCCAAGCTAGGGCAAGGTGGGCGCGAGCGGGCCTCCGCACTGCTGGGCCAAGCAGCTGGGCTCTCTGCGCGCGTGAGGTAGGCCGCGAGGGAGAGGAAGGGCGAGTGGGCTGGCGGGGCGGGCTGGGCCGGTCAGGCATGAGCAGGCCGAACTGCTGAGCTGGTTGGGCCGGTTTGGCTTTCCTATTTTCCTTTCCCCTTTTCTAATTCCTTAACTATTTATTCCTCTATTATATTTACTTCCAAAAGCTCCTAAATTGGTATACACATGTTGCCAACATGTACGGCTCCTAGTGGGGTCCTCTAGGGGTTATCTACGAGTTTAGGGTTAAATCCACGACAACAACAGTGTTGGGTTATGGTTGTTTAATGAGAAGAATTCGAGAGAGAGGTTCAAGGGAGTCCGACGGAAGAAATTCCGGAGGAGAAGACATCTCAATGATTGAGATGGAATCAGTGGGAATGAGAGAAAGTGCTACGGATCTGTTCCCTCCGGCACAAAACCCTAACTCAACCAAGAAACTCCGGCAAGCTCCTACAAGCAATACTATATGTATGCAACAATTTATTTATAAATTGTTCTTTGTTTGACCTAGCATCTACATGCTTCACACATTGCAGGAAAATTTTTAAAAAATTCATATTTTTGGCTTCTCCAAAAACCCGGGTTGTTACAGTCCACCCCCCTTACAGGAATCTCGTCCTCGAGATTTAGGGGTTAGTGTCACTAGAGAAGAGGGGTCCTCGTTGTCAAGTCATATGCACCAATGCATTTGTTTCACAGTTGGAGTTTTGAATAGGAGCTTTTGGAAAGAGTTGTTTGCATACGGCTTTTTAAATGGAGAAACTTTATTTTATAAATGAGGAAGAGATCTTTTAAAGGATTAAATCAGGGTTTCTCACAATTTTAATTTTTTTACAACGAGTCCTTTATGAAAATTTGAGAAAGGCTCTTTTTAAGTGGGTTTTAAATTGGTGGTGAAAACTTTTGAAACATTGTTCCAAATCATTTGTTTCATAGATTTCGTAAGCAAGAAGGGTACAACCTTAAGAATTTTGAAATCATTATGAAAATGCCTTTTTAAAGTAGGTTGTGTCCCATTTTGGTTTTAAGACTCAAGGGTTTCAAAAATAGTTAGAAATTGTGTTCTCATTTTGAAAAGTAACGCTTTTATAGATATTTTATTTAGTAATTCATCTGTAGTTTGATTTAATGGTAGGGTTTATTTGTATGAACTTCTTATTTTAAGAATAGAGTCAAGATCTTTGTTTTGGAATCAAATAAATACAAGCTTTTTAAAGGTGTGGTGTAAAACAAAACTTTTGTCTTTCAAAAACGAGTTCACAACACTTTTGAAACAAGGTTGGTTTTCAATTTGCTTTCCTTAAAGCTTTTGAAATTTAAGGTAGGTTTGGAAAAGAGTCGAAATCACTTTCTTTTGGTAGCTCTAGAGGGTTTTAAAATAGTTTTCATTTAAGATGGAGTTGCTTTTGCAAACGGGAGAAGTTTTCAACAAATGGGAGAGAGCATTTTGAACATGCCTAGTTGAAAATTGAAGTCGATTTTGAAATGGACGAGTAAAAATATGACGTTTCGGCTTGATATGTCCAACTGGTGGTCAAAATCACTTGTTTAGTCATAATATGGCCTTGATTTTTGCCTAGAGTCACACGTAGATAAAATACTTTTATAGTCTTCACTCAAGCAATATAAACATAAGAAGCATAAGAAGCAAAAAGATCCAAGCACTCAAGCAGCATTACAACTCCTGTATGCATAGTGTTGACTTAAGGCGACTCCTAAGCCTTTGAGTCTCACACATCTATCGATCTTGCGTGGGCGACATAGGGAATCATTTCCTAGTGGTCAACTTTTCACATCGGGGATAGTCAGTTAGTAGTAGAACTCAAGGTAGAGACGGGGAATCAAGTGTTAGTAGCTATGACTCCACTATAGATAGAATGTTTGGCTTCTAAACTAGTGTTTGGTACTAAAGGTCTCGTCCTAAGGTCAAGTATGGCTTTGATACCAACTGAAACATCCTCAATTTTCCTTGAAGGGAAAAATCCACAGAATGAATTTTAATATGATAAAACCAAGAACTGATTCCATCATATTATCATATTTCAGTCGATGTCACAGTTATACATCATAAGATTACAAGAATACAAGATATTACATCACTGGGGAACACACCTATTACAGAGTTAATCTAGCGGAAGACTATCGAGTGAAGGCTCCTCCTTCACGGGCATCATCAGAGTTGGCGTAGTGTAGCGTAGATTCCATCTCTGAACCAAACTTGAGCGTAGGCACGAGACCTCCTAATCCTTCTAAAGTCAGCATCTCTGAGAAGTAGGAAATCTGCACACCGCCAGATGTGTGCAGGCCATGGTTAGCACCGATGAGCTTTAGTGGAAAAGGTAAACAAGGGATCTAGCGATCCTAATATTTGGCTGTGGTTTGCATTCTTAGCACATGAGAAGTAAATAACAATAGTAAAATAATAATAATATCCAATTTTTAACACATTCACAACCACACCATCCCTATCCATCCACCAACCATCCATCCCAAACCATCTCCACACCACCACACCATATCTCATCTCACACACTCAGGTCGACAGGCCAACTCCCTCTCGGCCTTGTCTCAACGGCCCGTAGCCCCCAAGGCTCACGACCGGAAAATACCCCAACCCTGGAGGGAGGAAAGAAGGACTCATCTCCTATCTAGTTTAAGCGAAACCCAGGAAAGGTCTATAGTCGACAAGTCGGCATATGTATCGATCGATCAACCAAACACTCTGTAGAGGTTTCACATACCCACAAGATTAGCCATCCTCAGAGCCATGTATCTCCTAGGTAGAATTCCGGTCGCTTGCTAGCCTAGAACGATGCCACCCTACCTCTCAGCCCTAGAACATCCGAAGTCTAGTCTGGGATGGCTGATACTGTGAGTCGTAGATAGAGCCGGGGCCCTCCGGATGTCAAGAACCAGGTCCACAAGGCCTCCTGAAGTCTCAGAAGGGTGGGGGGAAACCGCACGCCCCGTACCTCCTTGCACACGTTCGCCTAGCAGTAGTGGCATTGTTCTACCAAGTAGTCCGACCGTCCCGCACCATATAGGGTGAGTGGGATGTAAAGGATTCCCGGTGAGTCTGAGTACTAGTAAGTCCTTAGGGATTGACCAAGCCAGAATGTCTTCATCAGGGTTTCCATTTTACGTGCCACCACAGCACCTCTACCCTAGGCTCCACCTCTCCAAGGTTCACACCCAAGGCCACCTACAATTACCATTTACCCGCCACAGGTATTCCATATCCAAGTGCCCAGGTAGCACCACATGGCAAGACTCGCCCCAGGCTTGTCGTTATTCCAGCTCGGTCAACACAACCCTCACTCTCCACGCACCCAAGACACACGTAGCACGCTCACACACCACCAAGTCCGGCACCCATAGCCAAACCCTTCCTAGGGGGTTCACCACCAGCATCACATCCCCGATATAATGCGAAGTGGAGTTAATAATAAGTATAGTGGTGTAATATGCAAGCAAGCAGACAAGTAAGCATATATAAGCGAGCGAATGCGCAAAGCAGGGTGACGTGGTAGAGTGGGTTGCATCAGGGTAATAATGGCTCAGGTAGTAGCATGCATCAAAGTACTATCAAAGGAATAATTATAAAGCGCTAGCAGTTCTAGATATTATGCAATGTCTAATAGGATTCTCTTAAAGACGGTGCTGCCATGACACCTGCGATGTAGAGGTAGTAGTGGTACAATTCTCCATTTGTTGGTGTTTCGTTAGCAGGGTCACCTCCTCCTGTGTTGACTCCATTCCGCAGTCCTTGTCATTGTCCACGTTCTCTTGGTCCGATCGTCAGCTACTTCGCGAAGCAGCATGCAAGGCAAGAGAGCACTCAACACTCAAAAAGACAACGAGACGCAGGAAAATCCAATAACCCAGTGAGACAATAAGAGATGCATGGCTTAGCCCTCTCGGCGGTTGTCCGATTTCCTCGGGCCAAAGAATCACAAGTGGTGGTTTGCTAAGCACAAGCTTAAGCCAGGGCCAAGCCAGTATGGCTTTACGATAAACGGTTTTAAGCCAGAGCTTATCCAGAGCAAACACCACGGCTCACGATCTTTCGATCTGGTGTCATTGAATTGACGAGGATTAGAAGTCGGGCCCCAAGAAAGAAGAACGACGGGGTTCAGCTCTTATAGCCTTATCCCGCAAGTCACAATTGGACACGAGTAGCAAACAAGAATGATTAACACTATTGTGACTTAGCTCCAACGTACTTCGGCTCGCCCGCTATGGTAGAAAGCGGTAGTGCAATGAGATTGGACATCAACGGTTCCCCTCGATCCACATGACACAATAACGTCGGGAGCCGAGAAGAGGGTCGCTCAACATGGCTAAAGATGCGGGGGTTAGCTAGGCACATCCATGTCATGTTCTCAGACACATCTTCGGGAAAGATGGTTTTAGATGGTCGATCGGGTCGACACGCACGGGTCTGAGGTACGACATAGACTATAGCTTCGCTAACTAAAAAGAGATAGTCCGGTCTTTGATCCAATCGCCATGGACGAGGCAAAATCGAACAGAGCGGGCTAATAGGGCAATAATAGCAATGAACGGAGGTCTGCTCCTTCCAACACACACGCCACGATAGAAGATAGGGCATCGGAAGGAGTGACTCACTAAAGAATACAAGTGCGCAAACCACTCATAGGGTACCCGACCTAGGTGCACTGGCACTAAGTCATCTCTCTAATTCATAACGGTGCGGTGGTCACCGTGAGAATCGAAGAAACGCGATGGTCGAACGGGGTACAAACACACAAGGGCTTGAGCACGAAGAAGCAAAGGAAAGAGAGAGGCATAGCTCCATGATCATGGTGAGGCGGACTCGCAGCCACAAGCTATACCAACATGTGTTGGCATCCATCGTTCCATGTTTGTTATCTCCCAGGTCATCTCCCACAGGCTAGGTCATGAAGGGCTCGATGTGAGCGGGTGATATCCGCATCGATATCGATATCGATATCGAATCCATCGCGACCATGTCCTAGGGCCGAAGGTAGGAGTTAACACTCGTAGTTTTATGAAGTTGACTAAGAGCGAGGGGTCGAGTTACACTCGTCATCATGATCATGGCGAGACAGATCCCATGATCGTAGCGTCCGAACGAGGTACGATCCCTCAGCCGGCTCGAAGGCTCGGCACACAGGCAACAACACAACGATAAAAACCAAACATGACTGAAAAACGCAACAACTCGACACGGCTGCGGAGTAGCACATTCCATAGCAAGGGGGATGGGTAGACCTGCATAAGGGCACGGTGCAGACAGATATAGATAGATCAAGATCATGTATTGTAAGTGTACGAACGAGTATAATATTGCGTAGGAAGGGGCTTTCGTCGGTGGGGAATGGCGTTCGACTAGAATTCGACTTCGCGGCAAAGATGTGGATGGCCAGGGGTGGTTGTAACTTGTCTCGGAGGGTGGTGGCTTCTTCTGGCCAGCTGAGGCTAGCTACGGCCTGCTGTGGCTAGCTATGGCTTGCTATGGCTCACTGTGGCTTGGCTGCGGTTGGCTACACGTGGCTATGGTTGGCCAAAGGCTGGCTATGGCTAGCCTGGGCATGGCAGCGACTAGCTAAGATGTGCCTACTGCTGTCAAACACAGCAAGGGTTAGTGAAGAAAGCATTCGGCAAGACGGTGGGGCCTTTCCGCAGGTCTAAAAGAGAGGCAGGTCGGAGTGGTCGCGGAGGTGGTCGGAGTGATCGCGGAGGTGGTCGGAGTGGTCACTGAGGTGGTCGGAGTGGTCGCCGAGGTGGTCACGGAGGTGGTCGGAGTGGTCGAAGTGGTCGCGGAGGTGGTCGGAGTGGTCGCCGAGGTGGTCGGAGTGGTCACTGAGGTGGTCGGAGTGGTCGCCGAGGTGGTCGGAGTGGTCGGAGTGGTCGCCGAGGTAGTCTCATTTTTGGCATGACGTCAGCATGGCATTATTAGAGCTAAACTACGGCTGACAGGTGGGACTGAGGCTCTTGGGTCACTGTCATGTGGGTCTGGTCAACGGTCAATGCTGACCGGTCAACGGTCATCCGGTTTGGGTTCCGACTGGGCTTTGGCGGGCCTAGATAGGGCTGGATTTGGGCCAGGCCGACCCGGACACGTGTCGGGCAGGTAGGCTATCCACGTGGTGCTGTTGGGCTCTTGATGGGCCAGGTCTGGACTGTGCACATGGGAGCGGCTCATGGTGAACCGGTAGGCGCTGGTCCATGGACCGAAGGCTCCGCTCATGGTGGTCCAGGTAGCCTAGGACATCATCCAACTATGCGGCTAGGCTCAAGGGGTGACGGCAAGCTCCTTCAGTCTCTTCCTGAGCCATACGGTGGCCGAGGTTGTCGGATACAGTCTCGCCATGGCTATGGCAAGGGGAGACATAATGGGCCAGCGAGGTGGTTGCGAACGGTGTCGGGCTAAGGCACTGGGGGTTGTCCAACTAGTTGGCGGTGTTCGAGGGCTTGCGGTGATGCTCGACGGTGCAATCCCGACGAGCGAGGTGGCCGAAGACGGTGGGAAGGTCCGCGGCACGGCAGCGCTCCAGAGCGCGTTCATGCCAGCGAGGTCAAGTGGCTATGGCGGTTAGGGTTCATCTTCGGTTACGGCTAAGGCAAGGCATGTTCCAGGGTGAGGCGAGTCTCATGGTGGGCCTTCCCCTAATCCTACCCTCCGGGTGTGGGCGGAACGGCTCTGCCATGGCTGTGCTCTGGCCATGGCGTGCGCGCTCGGTGCACGCGTGGTGGTGCCGATGTTCCCGAGCCACCAGGGCTCGGCAAGGCGTCTTCTTGGGCCATGCGTGTGCAGTGCGTGTACGCGTGTGTAGAGGGCTTGTGGGCGCAGACCGGCCTGGAGCAGAGGACGATGGAACGGCTTGGCATGGCCGCGGTAGTCCTGTAGGCTCAGGGCGAGGGGGTCATGGCTGCCGGCGTGGTGAGGCGTCGCGGGCTCCAGGAAGGCTCCAGGGTCAAGCCATCGTCGAAGGCCGGGACAGGCAGGCATCAAAAGCATGAACAAGGGTGGGAGCTTGGGAGTCCAGTGTTCACCATTGGGCTGGGCGTGGCTTCGGCCGAGGACGAGGCACAGAGGGCGACGAGGCATGGACGCTGAGGCGAGACGTCGTGGTTGCCGCTCGAATCGGCGGGGACGACGTTGGGCGTGGACGCGGCTTCGGCGGTTCGTCATGGACGCGGTGCTTGGGGATGGGGCGAAGCTTGACGCGGTCGCGGCTCCATCGGTGGTCCTCGCGGACGCGTCGTGGCGAGGACGGCGCGACGTTCGTGGTGAGGAAGCAGTGTCCGTGGTCGGCAGAGCTGGACGGTGCGAGGTGGAGCATGAGCTCGTGGCAGCCTGCGGCGAGGACGTGGACGATGTCGTGGCACAGCGCGAGGTCATCGACGTCGTGGCGGAGTAGCTTGTGGTCATCGTGCTGGCTGCGGTGCGACGCGGTGAGGCACCAACGGTGTGCCCGCGGTGGCTGGCTGAGGCTGTGACTGCGGAGTTCAGCGAGGAGGGCTACACGGTGGCGCTGTCGCTGCCGGGCTAGAGGCGCTCCCGGTGGCGAGGCTCGGAGCAGCGCTCGCGGGCGATGGAGGCAGAGGCAGGCAGGGCGGCGGCGGCTACAGGGAGTCCGGGAGAGGCGCCGGCTGCTGTGGCTTTTATAGCGCGAGGGTTAGGGCTTCTAGGGGGTGCCGATGATCCTCGGCGTCTGTGCACAGGCAGGGACACGCGGCGCGCATCAAGCGGCGCGGAAGCCGGGGCGCTGTCGGGACGCGCGCGCGGGAGCAAGCGTTGCGAGCGGTGACGGCGGGGTCTGGGAGTTGGGCGCTGCCCTAGGGTTTAGGAGGCTGGGGCGTCGGTCGTGGGCCAAGCTAGGGCGAGGTGGGCGCGAGCGGGCCTCCGCACTGCTGGGCCAAGCAGCTGGGCTCTCTGCGCGCGCGAGGCAGGCCGTGAGGGAGAGGAAGGGCGAGTGGGCTGGCGGGGCAGGCTGGGCCGGTCAGGCGTGAGCAGGCCGAACTGCTAAGCTGGTTGGGCCGGTTTGGCTTTCCTATTTTCCTTTCCCCTTTTCTAATTCCTTATCTATTTATTCCTCTATTATATTTACTTCCAAAAGCTCCTAAATTGGTATACACGTGTTGCCAACATGTACGGCTCCTAGTGGGGTCCTCTAGGGGTTATCTACGAGTTTAGGGTTAAATCCACGGCAACAACAGTGTCGGGTTATGGTTGTTTAATGAGAAGAATTTGAGAGAGAGGTTCAAGGGAGTCCGACGGAAGAAATTCCGGAGGAGAAGACATCTCAATGATTGAGATGGAATCAGTGGGAATGAGAGAAAGTGCTACGGATCTGTGCCCTCCGACACAAAACCCTAACTCGACCAAGAAACTCCAGCAAGCTCCTACAAGCAATACTATATGTATGCAACAATTTATTTATAAATTGTTCTTTGTTTGACCTAGCATCTACATGCTTCACACATTGCAGGAAAATTTTTAAAAAGTTCGTATTTTTGCCTTCTCCAAAAACCCGGGTTGTTACAAATTTCATTAAGGCAAAAAAGTTTAAAACAATCAAGATATTCTATTCTAATTGTTTTTATGTTATTTTGTTGTCCAGGCGGCATAAAAATGTATATAACAAGAATTCTTTATTATATATTGCAAATATAAACATAGATTATTAAATCTCTAATTCAGGGATCAAGATTCTCTTCTATTCAGTACGGAGTAATAATTGAGCAAACAAGGAACATCCTAGGGGAAGGATAATGGTCTCAATTCTCATACGTCTTAAAATTACTCCTCCCTGTATCACGAGATGATAAACAGTATTTTGATTAGAAAAAAATATAAATTATATTTTAAAATCATAAAATAGATTTCAACCATTAATTTTTTAAATACGTTGTTATTTTTAAAAGTAATATTAAATTTAGAGATATTTTGAATATAAATCTATTGATACAAGTTTTATCTCTGTATAAATTTATATGTAACTAGGATAATTATGCATTTACAATTTTTTTAAATGAGATACGTTAATTATTTCTAGGCGGAGGAATACGGTGACTAGTGCCTGTAATTTTCAGTGGACAAGTACGTGGCGGTAATTTTCACTGGACATGCACATGGGCCTCCAGGCATCGATTTCAGCTCCTACGCTGCACCAGGAAGCATCGGTCAGAAAGTGAACCGCCCCATGTGCTTGACGCTCGCTGCGCCGTTTGGGCCTATGACCAATCCTGCCACTCATGACGACTTTGGGTCTGACCCATCCTGCTGCCATCCATGTCTTATCTTGACCCAACCGCAGATACTGGCGGTTCATTTTCCCTCACACTAAACATAGCGCCGCGCTTTTCACGGGGTTGACCAGTGTATCAGACTGATATTTAAAAAAAAAAACTCCGGCCGCAGGGCGGACACCCGTGAGCTATTTTAGTTTAAGGTAAAGGGCTCTCACCTTAACTCTAAGAAAACCTCCGAACCCTATGTCCTGATCACACACAGGGGTCCGTTACCCGATAAGTGGGCCGGTTCTTTTACTTGTGCTTTGGGAACACGCAACAAACGAGGGATTTTTTTTAAACCTCTGGCCCCGAGATCGCCTCGAGTTGGAAACCCAGGTCGGCGGGGTGGGAGCCGGACATCCTGTCCGTCTGGACTAGGAGCCGACATGTATAAATCCTGTTACGTCGACTCGCTCCCCATAACTCGTCATATTGGATCGATCGGTAAAGATCCTAAACTAGGTGCATATTTAAGATGTAGATATTAGCAATTCTCAAGGATAATCACATCGCAAAAGAACATATAATGAATAGGTAGTTTGCTCATCGAAGGCAATTACTGCTTGTTAAACTTCATGCTCAGCTACTCGTCCTGTTCGTTTGGCTTATAAGTCGTACTTTTTCAGTCAACGAACAATATTTTTCTCTCACAACAAATCAGTCAATAATACTTTCAGCCATGGTTTATCAGCCAAGCGAACATGGCAACTATTTGTAAAGTATTCTCGTCTTATGCATCCTTATTGTCCTGTTGTAGATGTTGTAGACCCAGCATATTTACTTAGCGCTACTACTGATATTTTCCTTTGATATATTAATATAATATAAACAATAGTTATTGACAACATGAACAATGTTGCGGCGCTTATAGACCTTGCCTACGAAAGCGTCCACAACAAACAAGTACTAAAATATTTCTGTATTGGTAAGGTGAAGATATTTCTGATTATCTGTTATGATCTGCCAATCAAATGAGATCTAACATGCCAATCAAATGAAATCTAGTACTTGGCTGCTCCTTCCCTCCAAGCTGGAAAAGCTATTTTAGAAGTGGTCTGATAAAGCTGAAAAATGCAAAAATCATGGCAGGAATCACAACCTTAGGGCAATGAAAGAGGTACTACAGCGCCATCCAATGGTATCTCTATTGTAGTAGTGCCAATCTAGCATTTGCACAAATAGGAATGATGGTTTGAATTACCAGAACACAAGGAATCAAATAATGCTGCATTCTGCATATCTGAACCTTGAAACCTACTTCTTCAGTTTCTTCAGGTTATCTGTGGGCTGATAGCCTGATACGAAGCTGAAGATACATATGCAACACAGAAAACGTAAAAGCAACTGTTCAACATAGGAAAGGCCAGTTTCAGAATAGTTTAATGAGATATCATAAGCATAAACACCTCCTGCGTTTGTGAAGGGTGTGCCTACGTGAAACCAATCCCAAAGGCACACCTGACAACTATATGTTCAATAAGAATATACAAGATTTCAGTCACATTTAGACACACTTAAATTATTTTTTATCTATCGATATTGAGTAATTTCTATGTAAGTAAAGGAAGAGCTGATGGTCTTAGAGGTGGCTTGATGGACTCTGAGACCGTTTACAAACCACTCAAAAAGTTTTGATACAAAACAAAAGTCACACACATCATGTTATATGTTTATGCATCCATTTATGAAAGATTCAGAATGCATAAATGACTTTTTGGGGATGCCTAACTGGCTAAATGACTTATGGAAAACATATTATGGTAAGACACCTTTTTATTGCCCATACAACTTGGCTGCTATTTTGGGGATTAATCACATCAAATAATCCTGAAAGTTCTAAATTAGACCTGGAAACGTTTTATTATGACATAGTTACTTTACTTGTATTTTATTATTTAATACTGACCACACGGTTTTTAGTGCAGATGTAGCTCTGAGAGAAAAAACAGTTCCAGCTCATGTGGTTAAGAGCAACAGTTCTTCCTTGAGCTGCAATAAAAGTTACAAGTAGATGAATATGTAATTACTTTTTGAAGTAAAGCATAGAAGTTCGAAAATAGAAAATTGGGAACGAATCATACTGTTTCATATGTCCAAAGTTTAGATGCTGCAACCATTTGTCACTCTCATCTGACCTATTCTGTCATCATTTGCAACAACACTCCCCCTTTCTCTTTCAGCCATTACTGCAATAACATTCTCATAATCCTAAACAATGAATAAATGATTTATTAGAAAAACAAAAGGTTAACTAAGAGTTCACTTTGACTGTAAAAGAAAACTGAGTGTT
The DNA here is from genome assembly GCF_019320115.1 of Miscanthus floridulus. Lineage (NCBI taxonomy): Eukaryota > Viridiplantae > Streptophyta > Magnoliopsida > Poales > Poaceae > Miscanthus > Miscanthus floridulus. Next base: position 82,469,355 of record NC_089598.1, read on the forward strand.
TTCGCATGCCCAAGGTAAAGTAACACCTCTTTCCTATTTTAGCAAATCTATTCCTAATAATAAAGAGGCAAAATTTCCGTGAACTGATCATAGATCAGTTGGTTAGGTTCCTTGTGGTGGAACATGCCCACCCGGGTTCAAGTCATCGACTTAGCATGGGTGCTCGTATTTTCCTGGATTTATTTCAAGATTTAACAACGCTATGTTTTCAGTGGTAAGCGACATCCCCGTCAATAGCAAGACGCCAGTGGTGACTACGTGAATCTCGAGATTTGTCGGCTCAGTCCTTCAAAGGTACTCATAGGGGTAGGTTTTGCGTACGTGTGTTCATAGGGGTGAGTATGCGTGCGTGTTGTGGGCGTCTACGTTGTACTGTGTAATTATAAAAAAAAAAGACAAAATTTCCGTCCATTTTTTTTGTGCATCCATTTTTTTCTGTCTCCCTCAAACTATCGGACAAGGGAGAGTTTTTTTTTCCGTTCGGACTTATAAATATAACCGGCGGGCATACGGCTCTTAAGGTAACCTAGATAGTTAGGAATTCTACTTCAAATAGGTTTAGCAGAAAGCTAATTTGAAATTCTAACCCAAACTTTGGCTCTTTCCGTTCAGTAGTTTCTGAGTTTTAAAAAATAGCCGAAAATTTTCCATGCTTATTATTAGGGATAGGTGAGTTTTTGATTTGTTTCTTCTTTTTCTGTGTGATATAGTTTCTCCGATTTCTTGTCTGTTCCGTTCTTTTGTTTCCTGGATTGTTTGTTTCTGTTTTTTAATTCTGTGTTTCTTAATTATGTGTTTTTTATTTCCGATATGTTTTCATGCGTTTTCCTTTATTATTATTTTCGTGTTTTTTTGCTGCGGAGGAAAAAAAAACACGTGAAAACACAAACGGAAAAAGAACGCACAGAGAAAAAGGAGAATCAGAGTCAAGCATATGGTCACCCGGTGTATGGTGCTCTGTATATGCATCTCACGAAACGGATCGGCAAAGGAGATCGACTTTGGAGTCCGAGCCGACTTGATCCAGTGTTTGTGTTTGTTGGGCCTCTATAAAATCAAGAAGTCCATGGTGAGAGGACACACACCAGATCTGCGAGTGCGCACACGACGACGCTGCCGAAACCCGAAATCACGTACCGCGCCTCTCTGAATCCGGCTACCGGCGCACGGCGGTTAGTAAATAGCTAGCAAAAACCGTTAGTCCAACCATAAACCATCCCTGTCCGTGACGAGCAACCTGGTGAGATCTTTGTTTATTCATGCCTGCCTTTTTGCTTGGCCTGTTCAGTAATAACAATTATTTAATTACATCGCTTTAATTTAATGTTTGCTACGAGCAAAAGTTGTACGTGCGAAATCAATTGCTTGGCCTGCTCAGTAACTCTTATTGATTCCTTTTTGTGTTTTTAAGGCGTAGGTACTTGCATACCACTGATTTTCAGTTAGTGGCACCGATAGCTTTAGCTAACTTAGTCATGATATACATAAGTTTTTTTGCATGATCTTTGCTCTACGATTTAATTTTTCAGTTTAAAGGTTATAAAAGTCTTTTAGTTCATCTTACAGCTAGGTTAGTACCGCTGAGTGCTTAAAAAGAACATTGGTGACCTTCTATTACTACAGGTGAATGCAATGGAAAATAGCTATTCTCGTGCACCAACAGTAATGATATTCCATTGGATGCACTGTGTACATCTTTGTCAATTTCCAGAGTACGTGTAGGATATCTGGTTAGCCTCGAGAGAGGTGAACAGGTATGTTAAAACAAAACTTGAATTCGACCTACGGCATTGCCGCTCCGTGCCAACGGCACTGCCACACTATGGCACTGCCGCACCTGCAGACAACTTCGAAGCACAGTTCAAAAACTATGTATGAAAACTTAGATCGGAGAAACTAGTGAGCTTCCTGCAGGTATGAAGATCACAAATGGACAGCTAGAAGTGGTAGTAGTATCACACACAAGAAGATTGGCCATAAACCCTAGGAATCACCTCAACACAATACGAAATGCAAGTGAAGTAAATCAAGCACACGGTGACACGATGATTTATCCTGTGGTTCAGCTTACCACTAAGGTTGCCTAGGTCCATGTTGTTGAGGTTAGCCACCAAGGCGGCTTTGCAACCCTTCCTCGTTCTCAAGTCAAGAGACTTAACTCTTGAGATGAGGAGTGAGTTTACTAGCTTTAAGAGATGGTTACAAACCTTTCGGGGCTACCACACAAGTTGGCAAGCTCCACGAGCGACGCTCTAGCCTGCAGGAGCCAAGCTCCAAGAGTAACAAACACAACCGCCTACCAAAACATGAACCAAGTGCTTTTTTGAGTTGGGAAATCAGTGGATATGCTCTCTAATCGAGTTTAGAACCTTTTTCACTCAAGGATTGATAGGGAAATTGAAGGGGAAAGCTTGAGAGCTCTAGGGCACCAATTGAGGAGAGAGAGAGAGAGAGTGAGCACTGAACAACAATGCGTCGGTCTGAGCAGCTGGGCGGAGAAGAAGACCGTTGTGACGGAAGGAGAGAGGTATAAATACCTCTCCAGGTCCCAACGGTCAGATAAGTCACGGCAGTACCGCGGCCTATCTGCGGCATAGCCGCGTCTTAGGTGCGGCACTGCTGCACCAAGCCAAACAACAAAGGTAAAAGAGTCTTGAGCTGGCTGTGTTGGCTAAACTTTTGAGGATGCTTTTGTGTAAGATTGAGCACTTGGTTGCACATGTTGACTTAAGCATTATGTCTTCCTTTATAGTACGACTTTTTCTATACTCAAATTCAAAATATAAAATAAAATAAACTTTCTTTGAGTTTGTTGCCGTCATCTTTTGTAATTGGGGGCTCCTCCGTTATGTATAACATCCTCATAACAAAATCTTCTGCTTGTCATCTCGATAAATCTCATTAGTCCTCTAATTACGTGGTCATTATCACTAAAACCCATAATTAGAGCTTGATTGCACCTACAATCTCTCCCTTTTTAGTGATTGATGACAACCCAATTAGAGTTTACAAAAGATACAAAATATAACTGAGATTTTTCGAGCCATGGGTGTAGAGATTCCCCCTAAATGTATGAATTGTGAATTGAATTCTCAAATTGGCATTAGAGGCCAAGATTCATACTTTAGTCAAAGTGATGGGGCTCCCCCTACATCCATGCTTCTGTGGGGTGCTGCACACTGTGTCATGTAGTCAAACGTGATGCGAATGACAATTTATGCACACAAGGGATTACTGATGCAGCAAGGTGCGGCACTGCCGCAGAGCGGCATTGCCAGACTGGAAGTGCGGCACTATCGCACTGACTGCAACAACACAGGTTAAACCAAGCACCACACAATAGATAAAATATAAAAAGATCAACAATCTAGCACAGGTATACGAGAAGCTACAACACAGAATGATACATGTCCATATCCAATACACATAGAGTACTTAGGTAGCATTATTACAATAAAATAGAGTTTTGAGCGACCCTCAAACTCACACCTAATCAACTACTGTCATCGAATATGACATGAAGCTCCTTCAGCTGCAGCACATGGCAACAAAAAGAAGTTAACCCCTCTAATTTCTCCCCCTTTGGCATAAAGCACCAAAAAGAGAAGAAAAGAGAGAAGCCAACCACTCACTCTTCATCTTCTTCGATGTTCTCCCAGTTGACGTCATCACCTCCACGAGCAGCACCACCATCATCACCATCGTCGTCGTCATCACCGGAAGACACCACCGCCCTTCCTTGGCGATGGGTGGTTGAAGTGTGCCGCGAATGGCGCATAGAGAGCAACTGGGTCCCCAAAGTCTTGTGGAAGTTAAACTCCTCCTTGGTCTCCTCCTCGAAATCTGAGAAACTAGGCAAGTCATACTTTGGGGGTGGTGGCGGTGGAGGAAGAGGTAGAAGATTTGTAGCCACACGCATCTCACGCTGCTCCATCTGAGTCTCATATGCTCTATCAGCTGCATAGGTACACATGCCAAAGATGGCCTTGATCCATTGCACCATCTTGTTCTTCTTCTTCTTCCTTCCACTGTGAGAGGACTTAGGTACATCAGAGGGAGAGGTAATGGTTTCACTGGCCTTGGCATGTCTAGCCTTCTCAATCTTATATTGCTCATGCAAACCATCTTTGACAAACCTATAGCCAGTGACTCTCTCAATCACAAACATCAAGTAGGGAGCATAGGTGTCGGTGTTTCGTAAACCGGACTAGTAAACTTATACGATTGCCACGCTGCTCTAGAAGGACGATGATAGCATCCAAAAGACATGATGATTTATACTGGTTCAGGCCAGAGCCCTACGTCCAGTCTTAGAGATGATCAAGTGTGTATTCCTCGCTTGAATGCTCTAAAGTTCTTATAACAGGGGGTGCAAGAATGGTGGAAAAGGTAGGAGAGCTAGAGCTAGAAGATGAACTGCCTGAAGGGAAGCTTCAGGAGTTCAGAGGTTTGTAGGGTCGAGATGGCGGACTAGAGGGGGGGGGGGTGAATAGTCCTTTCTAAATTTAATCACACCGGCTAACTGAAAAGAATGTGGAATTTAAAACTATCAGTCTAGCCAAGACTACACCCCTCTATCGAAGTTATCAAGCACCTTACAAAGATCCTAAATAGGAAACAAAGGTGCCAGGCTAGCTAGAGCTCACCTAACAATTCTAGCTTGCAAGGTCACACAAACCTATGCAACTAGTACTTCACACAACTGAGGGAGCTCCTACACAATCTAGTAAGTAAAAGCACAAAGCCACCTAAGCTCACTAGCAATGATCAATAACAAGGCTACACAAGCCAAATTAGAGAGCGTAAATTACTTAGCTACACAAACTAAGCAATGTGACTAACAAGGTTACTAAAACCAAATTAGTCACGCAAGGGAGCTACTTCTATGCTACACAAGCAAGAAGGTAACTAGCAAGCCACACAAGCTAACTAATTACAAGAGCAACTACACAAGCACAATGTATGAAATGTAAGTACAAGCTTGTGTTGCGCGGAATGCAAACCACAGAGAAGATGATGAAGACAATGTTGACACGGTGATTTTCTTCCAAGGTTCACTTGGTTGCCACCAAGCTACGTCCCCGTTATGTCGACTGCTCACTTGGTGGTTCGATGACAAATTGGCATCACTCGCCAAGCCTGCACGTCGGGCACCACAAGAACCTATCCTGAAAGTGAGGGTAGCTCAATGACACACTCAGCTAGAGTTGCTCTTCATGATCCCCGTGAGGTGAGTACAATCCCCCTCACAAATCCTTGTCCGGAGCACTGCACAATCTTCTCGTGTGCTTCAACGGAGTCACAAGCCACCAAGCTCTCTAGGAGGTGGCAACCTCCAAGAGTAATAAGCACCACTGGCTTGCAACTCGATCACCTAGCGCCACTTGATGCAACCTCATGATGCAATCGCACAAGAATCACTCATTCACTTGATCGGATGAACACTATCAAGCTCAAGTGAGTTAGAGGGCTCCCAAGCACCATCACACAAGCCACCATGGCTCTAGTGTGCTCAGCAACCAGCCCAAGGCTGGCCAAAGGGGTATTTATAAGCCCCCACATGAAATAGAGCTGTTGCTCTAAAGATTCCCTTCTCTGTGAGGGCACCGGATAGGTCGGTGCTAGGCACCGAACAGGGTGGTGCCCCGCTCCAAGGGTCACTTCAACGGCTAGTTGGATCAAACTTGGGCACCAGACAGGGGTGGCGGTGGCACCTACCTAGGGAGGGCCGTGACCACCTAGCCAGTCACCTAAAATACCCCCTCTCTAGAAAATAGTGGTGGTGGCACCGGACGTAGGGTGGCGGTGCCCTGTCCGGTGACCAACCCCACTCGGCTGCTCTCAGGAACAAAGGGGCGGTGGCACCGCCCCACCAATGGCGGTGACCAGGCGCTGCACTGCCCTGTTTCGTGGTAGTGTGAAAGGACCTAGGATGTCACCTAGAGGGGGGTGAATAGGTGTTTTTTAAAAATTAACACCTTTAAATGCGGAAACAATTAGAAAAGGGAGTTTCCAAAGTGGAAACTCCAAATTAAGAGTAATACCACCCCTCACAAGTTAGCTACAAAGTAAACAAGGTATAAAGAATATATCTAGAAGCTACAACTCTGCAACACAAAGTTAGAACAGAGATTAAATAATATTCAGCACTGAGCTCTAATACCAGACATGTTCGGTATACATGATTTCTGCAGAGCAGCCCCGAACTTGCTCCTTTCGATTTCTATCTTGTAGCCAAACTATAGGTACCTACTAGAGATGTCAATATACATAGAGAACCTGCACAAGAGCTAGAGCAACACAAATATCAAATGAAATGCGGATTGAGATACGATATTTGTTTTATCGAAGTTCGGACTCGTTCGAGTCCTACTCTCCGTTGAGGGGGCTACGGGCGACCCAACGAAGGTCAGCCCTAGAGGGTACCACGAAGGTCACTCTAGCCGGAGTCTTTTCCAACTCCTTTTCCTCCTTCCACTAGTTGATTCCGAGGCGGCAAAATCGACCGTTACGAACTTTCTAAGGCACACCACAATCTCTCGGGTGCTATCCGACGACGCCTAACCATCTAGGACAGAAGAGTCCAAGAGTAACAAATGTAAATCACGAGATTGACAATATGCACAAGTGCTCAAGTGGTGGCTTGCTCTCTTTTTCAAATTCTCTCTTAACCCACAAATGGATTTTGTGATTTAGACCACACACTCACTAAGAGAGGGTTTAGGAGAGTTGGCAAGGCTCAAAAACGTGTATATATATCAGTAGAATCAGTAGCCTCCAAAGGTGGAGGCTTGGGGGTATTTATAGCCCCCTTGAAACAACTAGCCATTTTATAGCCATTGCCGTACCATACCAGACACATCCGGTATGACTTACACTGCGCCAACGGTAACTGGGTTACTGTAACATTGTGAGGCATCAGAACTCCCGATGAATGCTGAAACTTCCGACCATTGGAACTCCCAACTCACGTCGGAACTCCCGACCCTCAGCTCATTAGAAAACCATGGTAACTGAGTTAAAGCATGTTAGGTGTCAGAACTTCCGGCCGTCGGAACTCCCGGCTTGCTTGAGGAGCACATTCATTAGTACAAGAAATATTTAATTGAGATGGTGTACTAGTGAGTGAATGTGTGAGAGGTTGAGAAAATTTTACCAATGTGATCACAACCTCATGAGCCACCTCAAGCATGATGTTTGATTCTACTACTTCATCATGAGAGCACTTTAGATTAACATAGTTTGCTTATAGCACATTATACTTGCTTGATAGTTCATCTAGCCTTGCCTTGAGCTCCAAGTTTTCTTTCTCTAGTTGTGAAACACTAGAAGAGGAGTTAGTAACTAAAGCATGCTCAATTGACAATTGTTTACACCAGAATTTGGAAGAAGAATCTTAGAAGCTCGAGCGCTCCCAAGATCATGTTAGCAAGGGACCAATTGCGTGCAGATCAAAACTAGCTGATTCGGATGCAGCACTAGAATCGGCTTTCTTCAGATAGCGCCAGCAGATAACGACAAAGCTATGATTGGCGCTGGGATGAGACATGCTGGACTCTACAAAAAGGAAAAGATTAGAGACCAAGTTATCTTAAATTAGGAATGTTTTCATTATACCAAAGATTGTATTGAGTCGTACTCGAGTAAGATTCGTTTTAGGCTCCGGGTATAAATACCAAACCTCGGCTATTGTAAAGCATCAACCAATCAAATACAAAGTCAATTACTTTTTTCGGCTCCGGCCACCCCTTAGGAGTAGGAGTAGAGTAGATCTCGGCGAGTTCTTCAGTAAGTATAGCTGCATCGATCCGGTCGACCTCCACTGCTTGTCTGTAAGTACCGTCATGGTTTATACCTCTGTTCGTATGACTGCATCGATCCGATCGACCCCCACTGCGACTCTGGTATAGGCTAGTTATCAACTCTTGTCTAATTCAAGTATGGCCTGTGTGATTCTGCCTCACACCACACTGCTTGAATTAGATCAAGGTCAAGTTAGCGGCTCTACCTTAGCATGGCAGTCTTTGGTAGATTCATTAAGTTACCGATATTGCTTATTGCTTTCATTATTTATCTAATTACAGCAATATCATTATGCCCGATTGAGATTGATCTGGATCGGCCTTACATCTTGCTTAACTCATCGTTTGCTAATTTAAAACTAATCTAATCTACATCTTAAGCGATGAGTTATGTTTTTATTGGCTGTTTTGCATCAATCTTAATTGTGCATAGCGTGCGGTTAAGGCATGTCCGATCTTGAGTAGATCTATTAGCTAATGAAAACCGTTCCATGGCCTATCATCACGTCCTGTGGGATTCTACCTCTCACCCCACTATTGGCAATGTGGAGCGGGGATCATTAGTTGGTAGACCCGTTCCTGAGAAGGCATGACCTTAACTGTGTGCTATACCTGAATCGGCTGTTTAGCCGATATCGAATGCTTTCATGAATAGTTCGCATTACGAGATCGTTGAAGTAGAGATAAGTTGAAAGATATGTTAGCCCCATGATCTTGTTATTGTATTACGTCCTGCATGATTCTGCCTCATGCCCCACTGATATTAGTAATGAGTTAGGGTCATCGAATCTATTGTTGTTTCTATGACCTGCATGATTCTGCCTCATGCCCCACTGGTCATGACGATAGATAAGATCTAACATGTTCATTAGATTTATCTTTATTAAATGGTTAAGTGATGTTGAATTATTTCTTTATATAAAAAGGAGTTCGGTTACTTATAATCATTGGCTCAGTACAAACTGATCACCGCTGATACCTTATTGCCATTGATTAATATTTGCTTAAATAACATTTATCTTGAATGATAACCGATTCTTCTTATACAACCCCATGAGCTTTAACCGATTCATTCTTGTAAATATGCTGGGATCGACTATTTAGTCGATCTCCTCTCATATCGGCTCTCAGAGACACACATTCGGGACTGTCTGGCAACACCGGCATGTTCCGCCCTTAATTACTGATGAGCTTTCTCTCCTTGTCAATTGCAGGGTCAAATTATCTTGCACATCTCGGGAGGATTGCGCAGGATCGACCACCCTTGTGCTGAAGCTGGCAGATCTACTCCATCGAGCGGACCCTTTCGGCTTGCTGCGTGTGTCCTCAGCACAGAGACAAAAATTTTGTGTCGACAACAATTTTTCATACCTTTCATGTAGAGCCTTTAGTTCTTCCATCTGTGAGATGAGAAATAATTCTTGCTTTTGAAGTGATTGCTCTTGCTTCTCAATCTCTTCTTCAAGCTCATCATTCTTTTCAACTATCTTCATGACGATGAACTTGTCTTTGCGGTTGAGATGATCAAGGTTGTAGTTGTCTTCAACTTCAACATCACTATCATCTTGATCATCTACTTGTGCTTTCTCCTTTTCATGATCTTTCTTGTGACTCTTCTTCTTGCTTTTCTTGGCCATGAGACACAAGTGATGAGTATCATGAGATACTGAGGTTGACTCATCACTTGGTCACCACCGGGCTTGAGTATCGTTGTAAACAGCTACTTGCTGCTCTGCTACCTCAGCCATACCGGACATGTTCGGTAGGCATCCGGTATGTGTAGGCAGATAGCAGGTCATGCACTGCTTGCACTTCTTGCTCCAGCTCGGTGCTCTTGAGGTCTTGTGAGGTTTCTTCGCTGCATGAAGACACAATGGGCATACTTTCCATTGACCTGATCTCAAGTGCATCATCACATTTGGATTTTCCATATAAATCAAAAAGTCTAATCCAAATGAGATGAGCAATCTCCGGAGGTGGTTGTCCATTGAAGATTGCCTCATCTTAAACCTCTACACTTAATGTACTCAAAATGACATTAATAGCTGGAGCATTGAGTTGCACACATATCTCTTTTTTGACAAATTTTTGTAGTTGCTCCAATCAACTATAGGAAGAGGTATGCTTGCATCTACAATATGGTCAACAAGAGGACTAATATCCCTAAAAGCATTGAGTATATGAATTGACCAAGGTAGAAAGTTTGAACCATCATTTTGGAGAAGCACCGGCTCCAACTCAATAGGCGTCAACATCCTTTTCTCACGACGGTGAAGCTTTAGGTGAGAACCTCGCTCTGATACCAATTGAAAGGACCGAGGATGGCACCTAGAGGGGGGTGAATAGGTGTTTTTTAAAAATTAACACCTTTAAATGCGGAAACAATTAGAAAAGGGAGTTTCCAAAGTGGAAACTCCAAATTAAGAGTAATACCACCCCTCACAAGTTAGCCACAGAGTAAACATGATATAAAGAATATATCTAGAAGCTACAACCCTGCAACACAAAGTTAGAATAGAGATTAAATAATATTCAGCACTGAGCTCTAATACCGGACGTGTCCGGTATGAATACCGAACATGTCCAGTATACACGATTTCTACAGAGCAGCCCAGAACTTGCTCCTTTCGATTTCTATCTTCTAGCCAAACTATAGGTACCTACTAGAGATGTCAATATACATAGAGAACCTGCACAAGAGCTAGAGCAACATAAATATCAAATGAAATGAAAATTGAGACACGATATTTGTTTTACCGAAGTTCGGACTCGTTCGAGTCCTACTATCCATTGAGGGGGCTACGAGCGACCCAGCGAAGGTTAGCCCTAGAGGGTACCACGAAGGTCATTCTAGCCGGAGTCTTTTCCAACTCCTTTTCCTCCTTCCACTAGTTGATTCCAAGGCAGCGGAATCGACCGTTACGAACTTTTCGAGGCACACCACAATCTCTCGGGTGCTCTCCGGCGAGGCCTAACCGTCTAGGACCGAAGAGCCCAAGAGTAACAAATGCAAATCACAAGATTGATAATATGCACAAGTGCTCAAGTGGTGGCTTGCTCTCTTTTTCAAATTCTCTCTTAACCCACACATGGATTTTGTGATTTGGACCACACACTCACTAAGAGAGGGTTTAGGAGAGTTGGCAAGGCTCAAAAACATGTATATATCAGCAGAATCAATAGCCTCCAAAGGAGGAGGCTTGGGGGTATTTATAGCCCCCTTGAAAAAACTAGCCATTTTATAGCCGTTGCCATACCGGACACGCCAGGTATGACTTACACTGTGCCAACGGTAAGTGGGTTACAGTAATATTGTGAGGCATCGAAACTCCCGATGAATGCTAGAACTTCCGACCGTCGGAACTCCCAACTCACGTCGGAACTCCCGATCCTTAGCTTATTTAAAAACCATGGTAACTGAGTTAAAGCATGTTAGGTGTCGGAACTCCCGATGCATACCGGAACTCCCGACCCTCAAGGTATTTGAAAACTAGCCGTTGGCCTCTGGCCATCCGTTCGGTATGAATACCGAACACGTCCGGTATGACCAGGACAATGAACTCTCTAAGTCAGTTAAGCGTGAAACGTTGGAACTCCCGACCTATGCTGGAACTCTCGGCCGTTGGAACTCCTGACTTACGTCGGAACTCCCGACGAACCAACCCGAGAACAACAAGAATTTAATCGTGGCTTGGCACATACCGGACACGTCCGGTAGACCAGCAAAAAAATAGTTAGCTCTTTTGTCTCTCAAACACTCAAAACTCACATGGGTTGGCTTGAGCACTTATAAAACATTATGTATCAACATGATGCATCCCTCTTAATAGTACGGTATTCCTATTAACTCAAATTTAAAAGTATAACAATTTTAAACCTTTTGAGTTGATCTCTTTCAACCGAAGCCATGTATTCCCATCTTTATCAAGTGAAGGTGTCAACATGTTGATATTGATCTTTTTACTTGAGCATATTCATTTTGAGGACGTGACTTGATTCCATTCATCAAATTTGAATAATCCCAAATGTATCAAGTCACTTCCATCAAATACTCCAATAGTGATTTGATCCTTCACATTAACATGACCATCATAGCTTGATTAGTACCTAAACTAAATGCAAGTACTTCCTTCTTCACCCTAGCTAGGTTCTTCAGCCGCCAAGCCATCGCTTGCCCTTCACCCTTGCTTAGTACCTCAAAGTCTTTCCTTGCTATCTTCACCATCTCAAGCCATCAAGTCACATCTTGTGTTGAATCATCCATTCATTTGTATTGTTATATTTTTTATTTCAATTTTGCAAGCTTCAAATATGAGACCATTCCATATGCAATCTCTCATGTCTCATTAATTAATTCTTATGAGCTTGCTTTCACATAGTACATGGATATCCCACAATAAATAACCCTTTGCATGAATTCCATTTGCATTGTTGTCTTGTGCTTGAACTAGATTGTTTATACAACACATCATTTTTGCTTTCATTAAGTACCTATGAGATAACCTATTACCTGTCCACACTTAGCAAACAGGTTAGACCTTTAATCACGTTGTCATTCAATCATCCAAAACTCACTAAAGGGCTAGATGCACTTTCACGGTGCACACTGGACACTTCGGTGACTGCGCCAATGCTTCCCTTCTTGGCCAAGTCAAGGTGGGCACCGTCATAGGGGTGGCGGTGCACCAGACAGCTAGGGGTGGTGCCCATAGGGCAGCAACCTAAGCCTAGTTTCGCCTCCTTTCTTCACCTTTTGACTTCTCCTTTGCAAATGTGCCAACACTACCAAGTGAACAATACCTTGTGCATCTGTGTTAGCTTTTCACAAACATTTTTCTAGAGGATTGGCACTCTTTTCACCACGCCACTTGATCCTAACACGTATGCAAAGTTAGATCGCTCAAGTGACACTAGATGATCAATATGCAAATAAGTTTGCTCCTCTTAATAGTACGACCATCTATCCTAAACCCGGTCATGCACTTGTCTACACAACCTTTGACCGGTGAAATGAAATGCCCTACAAATATATCTTTACCTTGCGCATTCCATTCCATGTCCTTCGATGTCGATGCAACACATGCACCAACCAAACACCAAATGATATGATCCACTTCATATCATCACGTGACCATATTGGTTCATCGATCTTGACTTCACTTGCAGAAGTACAGGTCTAGTATCAACATTATAAGCAAGGTTCTAGTATCACATGTAGAAGTACAAGTCTAGCTACCGTCCATGCATGCTAGTTATCATATCATCAATCAAATTCTACAACTAGCATACACCACACAAGCATGCATATCAAATTTAAAAACTTATGCAATGCAAGCAAGCACATGACTATGCACATATCAAATGCAAACAAACAAAGTTCATGATCTTGCCCCCCTACTTGTGTGCATCTCTTGTCCAAGAATTTTAATCTTTCTCAATTCCTCAATGTTGCTTCCTCTTTGTCCATGTCCATGTCCCACCTCTACTTTTTTGTCTCAATCTCTTCTAAAGCTTTCATATTTTTGTACAATCTCTCCCCCTTTGTCATCAATTTCCATAAAAGGTTTGCGTCCCATTGATGCATAGGCTTGCATTGGGGTAGACGGTTGACACTTGAATCTTCATTTTTGATGGACACCACTTGTATAGCTCTTTAGACACCATGTGTGGGATCTTGTGACCTTGATGCCAACTGTAGTGGGGCTTCTTCCGCTATGTCCAAGCATGGGTCATTCACTTGATAATCTTGAGCTCTTCTAGATGAGGAAAGCATTCTTCATTTGATGATCACTTAAAGTTAAGGATCACTTGTGGAACCACCATCTTGTATGAATGATACCATGTGTAGAGATGTGATACCATGTGTATGATTGAGTTATCAATAAAAACTATTTCTTAAACATTTACTATCTTCATGAGTACCACTTGTAGGCTATCACTTGTAAGTTGATCTAGACACCACTTGTGGATTCTTGATGAAAAATCATTTGAGTCTAGATACTACTTGAAACAAACAAACTAGATATCCATTTGCATTATTGTCTTATTCTTGTACTCTTGTTACTATCATGAGCTTCTATGTTGGACTTAAACTAAGTTGATTTGCCTAAGCTTCCAAGTCTGGTTTGAACCAATGACAAGCTTCTTCACACCTCTTGCAAGGGTTATCTTGCCAATGTTGTACTTGTCACTTGTTAGCAATCCAAATTAAATCAAGTACTTGGGTTCACTAGCTCATGAACAAATTCATATACTAGCCACTAGATCAATTAACCATTCAAGCAATAGTGGTAGGCTATGAATTTAAATTTTCATTTGTCATGCATGATCCTATTAGGCATGTACTATATGCACTAACTACATACTAGTAAGGGATAAAATGATCATGCACATTACAATGATACCTTTGCTATATTGGAGTAGAGGATAGTCACATAGATTCCAATTCATTACTCTAATAGCAATGTGGAGTCCAATTATAAGCTTGGTGAAGACCAATCATCATAGATAGAGTCCATTCTTCACCCATATAAATTGAGAATCACTAATATGGTCAAGTGCACTATCATGATGTGGTTGACTTGCTTTATTCTTTGATCAATGCTTGCATGAGAGAACTATTTGGAATACCACTTGAATTGCCATGACTAGCTCTCTTTTGGGCGTTGCATGCTTTTCTTGATCAACCCTTTTGATTGCTTCAACTAAGCATCTCAAATGTCCCTTGGATCACCACTTCCATGTTAGCCTTCCAAGCTCCACACTTGGTTTACCTACACATAGGTGACAAGCCCCTACACTAGGGAGAAGTGACCACTCTCCAAAGAACCATTCTTGACACTCACTTGAAATGACTTGATTGATTGATCTAAGAGATAGACTTAACTTGATGAGTAACCATGAAACCTTCTTTAAGTCATTTTCTTTCTACCAAATGATCTTTAACAGCACTAGAACTTAAACTTCATCTTCATCTTGAGCTTGGTTTTGATCTTCAATTGAGTACCCATTGTGTGCCAAGTACACTCCACAATCAAATGGCCTTGTACTCTTTGCTTGTCATGCTTCTAGATCATCTCAAAACCAAACTTAGGTACCTCAAACACTTATAAACATGATTCCAACTTGAGGACCTTTCAATCAAAGTTACTCTTGATCAATCCAACTATTGTCACTTTTCTGGCAGATTTTGTACCCTTCAAAGAAAAATGCATATCTCCCAACGTACAGACCCAAATGCCACGAAATTTGATGGAGATGAGACTTACTAAGTCATATATCAGATCTAAAAAATTGAGCTTCATTTGACTTCTAGATTGCTAGCAGATTTCAATTATTCCACTACTGCTACATGCTAAAAACTGTTGCACTATAGCTGACAAGATCTACTCCAAAACTGAAGCATCTCTTATCCAATTCTCATAAAATTTGTATAGAATCTTATACCATAATTATATAGCATGTATACCGAATTTCAGGCCAATCCAAATAGATTTGATCATTCAAACTCAGACTTGATCTCAGCTAGCTCAGATTTTCAATAATGGATAGATTTCAATACTTGAGCTATTCTTCATCAAATGTGAATCAAGCTTAAAACCAATTTGTTTGAATACTTTCACAAGACATAATCCATTCAATCCACTTGCTAAAAGTCATATCATGAATTTATCCAACACAAATCAATCCAAATTTGATTACTAAGCATTTATCCATATAATCATCTTATAGCAAGCAACATTTGCATATTTATCCAATTCAATCAACTTATATGCACCCAAATGAAATGATCAACAAGAGATATACCTTGGTTAGCTCATGATCTTTTAATTAGCAAGCTTTAACTCAATTAATTGCAAGCCATTAAATAATCCAATAAATCATCCACAACTCGAATATGACACTTGTATGTTGTAGCACATTTGGAGTTCACTAATTTGACATGGCATTGGGTTGATGATTATCATTCTTCATTACTTGGCTCAATCACATGATTTACAAGATGAATACCACATGAACCATGTCTCCAATGCCGATGGTACCTACATAATCATCCACTTTTTGATTATACCCAAACTAGTTTGGGTCCTCTCAAGTTAGGAGCAACATACTTAGGAAATGCCTTAGTATGAGTAGAGAGATCTTTTGCAATTACAATCAATGAGGTACCATTTCCATCCTTCCTAAGCATAGCATTTGCATCAATTGAAATGGGCTTATGAGAGTTACCTAGGGGACATGAATGAGCCATGTGTCCCTTTTCTTAGCATGAGTAGCACTTTCTCTTTGATTGAGCCTTCTCTTCATTGCTCATGTGGTGCTTCCCATTGCCTTGCATCTCATGAGTTTCTTGAGCCTCCTTCTCAAGCTTGGTAGGACACTTCGAGGCAAAGTGTCCCATATCTTCACACTTGAAGCACTTGATGTGAGCATACACCTTCTTCTTATTTCTATCCTTGCTCATCATCTTGGCATCTTGAATAAGCATTGGATGCCTTGCCTTTCCACCCCTTCTTGTCTTCTTCTTCTTCATCATCAAGTCACCACCATCTTCATGGTTGATCCTGATTTGCTCTTGGGGTGTCTTCTCTAGCTTATCTTGTGGCTTTAGTTGAGGCTCTTCTTGTTGCTTCACCAATTGCTTGGTTGGGCACATTGAGGTAAGGTGACCCCAAGTGTGGCACTTGAAGCACTTCACATGCTTGAGTCTCTCTTCTTCATCTTCTTGAGCTTCTCAATGTTTGGGCATCCATTTGCAAGGTGTCCCGCTTCATGACACCGGTAGCACATGGAGTGAGACAACTTCAATTGTAGTTGCTTCTTCATCTTCTTTGCTCTTTTTCTTTCGCCCTTTGTCATCTTCCTTTTAAAGCCAAGACCATTCTTGTCACCAAAGTTTCTTTGAGTCTTCAACATGTGCTCAAAGGTGACTTTTGAGTTGTAGCACCTCTCTATCTTGTTGCTCAATTTCTTCACTTCATTCTTGAGCTCATTGTTCTCCTTTAAAAGGTTAGTCTCACAAGACAAGGAAGTAGAACAAGCATCTATTTGTGAAGAGCATAGCATATCTAATAAATCATCATAAGAGGTTGATACATGCTTCTTCCCTACATCACAAGAGTTGGTCACATGTTGTAATTGATCACTTGACTCATGTGATGAGCTCTCATTCTTTTTAATTTTCTTTGTAAATACTTTAATGAGAGAAGCATGTTGTTCCAATAATTCTTCATGAGATGCAAGTAGTGTCTCATGAGTCAATTTTAGCCCACCATGTGAAGATTTAAGAACATCAAGTAAGTGCTTATGTTCTTCACATGAGTTCTTTAGAAATGAGTTTTCATTTTCCAATTTCAATGTTTTAGCTTTCTCATTTTCTAAAGATATTGTCATGCTAGCAAGTCTACTAACAAGCTCATCATATGAATCAACATGATCAACCACATTAGCATTAGATACCTTGGTGTCACCTTGTGACATGAAGCAATGTGGTGTAGTGGATGGGCTTGTAATAGCATCACAATCATGGTCCGAGCATGAACCATCATCAACACCATCAAGTGTTCTTGAGGTAGAGTCATCATTTGCATCACTTGAGCTTGAGCCATCAATCTCGTCAAGTAAACTTGTGGTAGATTGATCATTATCATCACTTGACCAAGAGGTGGAGCAATCTTTCGTAATCACCAATTTGTGGTCATGCTCAACACACTCATGTACCTCCTCCTTGGGCTCATCATCATCATCATCATTGGAGACCGTCACATGCTTTTCATTGAGATATATCCATATCATGGGTGGATTCCATGTCCATGATCTCACCAAATATATTATCTTTCATAGATTGATAGAAAATGTTAGTAGATTGGCAATCGAGATGTTGACATTTCTTTTGCGCTTGAGTTGCATTCTTTCTATCCAACGCATGAGAAAAACCCACATCTACGATCCACCGCATTTGAGGGCAAATAAACTTCAAATTACAAGTCATCCAATTTTTTCACTATGCAAAGTGTATGCCATCAAAAGTGTATGGACACTCAACATCTAGCCCATAAGCCATCATCCTCTCGGGTCGGTGAAGAGCACAAATGAGAGACCTAACTCTGATACCACGTGTACGGTCGAGATGGCAGACTAGAGGGGGGTGAATAGTCCTTTCTAAATTTAATCGCACCAGCTAACCAAAACGAATGTGGAATTTAAAACTATCGGTCTAGCCAAGACTACACCCTTCTATCAAAGTTCCCAAACACTTTATAAATATTCTAAATAGGAAACAAAGGTGCCAGGCTAGCTAGAGCTCACCTAACAATTCTAGCTTGCAAGGTCACACAAACCTATGGAACTAGTACTTCACACAACCAAAGGAGCTCCTACACAATCTAGTAAGCAAAATCACAAAGCCATCTAAGCTCACTAGCAATGCTCAATAACAAGGCTACACAAGCTAAATTAGAGAGCGTAAATTACTTAGCTACACAAACTAAGCAATGTGACTAATAAGGTTACTCAAACCGAATTAGTCATGCAAGGGAGCTACTTCTATGCTACACAAGCAAGAAGGTAACTAGCATGCTACACAAGCTAACTAATTACAAGAGCAACTACACAAGCACAATGTATGAAATATAAGTACAAGCTTGTGTTGCACGGAATGCAAACCACAGAGAAGATGATGAAGACAATGTTGACACGGTGATTTTCTCCTAAGGTTCACTTGGTTCCCACCAAGCTATGTCCCTGTTATGTTGACTACTCACTTGGTGGTTCGACGGCTAATTGGCATCACCCTACCAAGCCTACACGTCAGGCACCGTAAGAACCTACCCCAAAAGTGAGGGTATCTTAATGGCACACTCAACTAGAGTTGCTCTTCACGATCCCCATGGGGTGAGCACAACCCCCTCACAAATCCTCCTCTAGAGCATCACACAATCTTCTCGCGTGCTACAATGGAGTCACAAGCCACCAAGCCGTCTAAGAGGTGGCAACCTCCATGAGTAACAAGCACCACCAGCTTGCAACTCGATCACCTAGTGCCACTCGATGCAACCTCACGATGCAATCGCACTAGAATCGCTCACTCACTCGATAGGATGAACACTATCAAGCTCAAGTGAGTTAGAGGGCTCCCAAGCACCATCACACAAGCCACCAAGGCTCTAGTGTGCTTAGCAACCAGCCCAAGGCCGGCCAAAGGGGTATTTATAAGCCCCCACACGAAATAGAGCCGTTGCTCTAAAGATTACCTTCTCTGTGAGGCACCAGATAGGTCGGTACCAGGCACCGGACAGGGTGGTGCCCTGCTCCAAGGGTCACTTCAATGGCTAGTTGGATCAAACATGGGCATCGGATAGTGGTGGTGGTGGCACCACCCTAGGGAGGGCAGTGACCACCCAGCCAGTCACCCGAAATACCCCCTCTTTGGAAAATAGTGGCGGTGGCACCAGACACAGGGTGGTGGTGCCCTGTCCGGTGACCAACCCCACTCGGCTGCTCTCGGGAACAAAGGGGTGGTGGCACCGCCCCACCAGTGGCGGTGACTAGGCGCTGCACTGTCCTCATCGTGGCGGTGGACACCGGACACTCCGGTGACCATGCCCATGCTGCCCTTCATGGCCAAGTCAAGGTGGGCACCGTCACAGGGGTGGCGGTGCACTGATCAGCTAGGGACGGTGCCCCTAGGGCAGTAGCCTAAGCCTAGTTTTGCCTCCTTTCTTCACCTTTCGACTTCTCCTTTGCAAATGTGCCAACACCACCAAGTGAACAATACCTTGTGCATGTGTGTTAGCTTTTCACAAGTATTTTTCCAAAGGATTAGCATTCTTTTCACCACGCCACTCGATACTAACATGTATGCAAAGTTAGATCGCTCAAGTGGCACGAGATGTTCGATATGCAAATAAGTTTGCTCCTCTTAATAGTATGGCCATCTATGCTAAACCCGGTCATGCACTTCTCTACACAACCTTTGACCGGTGAAATGAAATGCCCTACAAATATACCTTTGCCTTGTGCATTCCATTCCATCTCCTTTGATGTTGATGCAACACATGCACCAACCAAACACCAAATGATATGATCCACTTCATATCATCATGTGACCATATTGGTTCATCGATCTTGACTTCACTTGCTCTTTACCGTTGCCTCGGTCCATCGGTGCCTAGTCATCACTCAACTTGCCCTTCACTCTTGCAACCGGTCTGTCGAGCCAAGTCTTGTCTTGATCTTCTCCACCTTGATCACATGACTCCATGTCATGTCTCATATGCAATAAGCTCCTTCATCACATATGTGAGCTTTGCAACATCTCCAAGCCATTTCACCTCTATGGCATATGTTGCTCACACACATGTACCTGTGGACTAATCACATGTATATCTCACATTAAACACAATTAGTCCACCTAAGTTGTCACTCAATTACCAAAACCAAACAAGGACCTTTCAAGGTTGTGTCGAATGAGAGAATGAATGGAGATGGTGCCCTAGCTGCCCTTATAAAGAGTTAGGGGCTAGGGCAGGTGCAAAGAAGAAGGTTCTCCCAACCGAGGGGTCATGAGCCTAAGGGAGGTGCCTATCTAACTTGGCTTGCAAGATACGCCGTCTTGTGGTGCACGTTGAGGCGTGGTTGTCATCATGGTCATGGTAAGGTGTGGCATGGTGCTACTGTGTTGGTCGTGGTGGCACTATAGGCACAGTGGTGGTTTGCCAGCCATCTTGCGTGATGTGGTCTCTGCCATGGCCTTCATCATTGCCTCCTGAGCTCCTAGGGGCATCGTACAGGAGTTGGTAGCTGCCCCTAGGTCATCGATCACCTGGTTAGCTTGTGGAGCTGGTGGCCATGATCCCTAGCTTTAGGGTTGTGGCTCCTGTTGGTTTGGAATGCCTCTAAGTCAAGGCCTCCATCATGGATCCCATCTCATAGTGGGTAGAATCGTACATGCATCTTGTTGGACCATATTTGGATGGTGGGTTGCCATAGTGATAGCCACCATTGTGCGGTGTTGTCTTGTCTGTGCTGCATGGCATAGGGATGGCATCTGATCGGACCGAGGTGATGGCTATCCCCTCGGTCCTTGTGGGGTTAGTGCGACGTGCTCACTCTGGTCAGAGCTGGTGCGCTTGGATGGGCTTGACCTCTCGCCATTCCTCCTAGGGGTTGGGACAAGGGAGAGGTCATGAGTTTCTCGTGCCTCGTGCAGCTAAAGTGGAAGGGAGAGGTCGTGGCCGACCTTGACCTTAACATCTAGCCTAGTCCACTTGGCTTTGTTGGGCCTCGATTGTTTGGGCTCTCGCTAGCTGATGTATCGTGGGCCGCTTGGCCTGCTATCTAATCGATGCCTTGAGACATCCAAGGATCATGACCCCAACAATAGGGCAGCCCCTTCCTTGCATCATCCATTGCCACTCTAATCTCTTGCCACATGAAGCGAGGAACATTGAATTTATCTCCACCCAGAGCAAATCTAGCAAGCATGTTCCTCACATATCCATTAAGATCCGATGTAGCTCCATCCTTAACATTAATGGTATGCCTAATCAAGTTGTTAATAATTTAATAAAAGCTCTTTAGGCCCTTTACCTTGCCATCTGTAGATCTACCATCAAGATACATGAATGCAATCTATCTAACCTCTGCCCTCCACTCATCATGAATGTATGAGAAGCCATGATGCTCCTCATCAAAACCAAGAATCCGATTGAAGGTGGTGAAGTCAACATGGTAGTGTCGACCCTCTGTCATCTAGTGTATCTCATCAGTGTCATACTTGTAGAAGTAGGTGGCATGGAATTAAGCTAGCACCTCTATGTTCCAGTTGTACCTGAATGCCATGATATCTGTCAATTCAAAGTTCTCACAAGCCTGAATTGCCCTATTAAAATCAAGGTCATTCTTCTCCCTCAGCTCTTCCCAATCAATGTACTGCACATTCACAATCTTGGACTTCTTGCTCCTAAAGATGACTGAGGTATAGAAATTGGAATGAAAGAATTCCAAAACCTATAGTCAACACCAAGATCCTTTGCTACCTCATATGGGTTGTCCATCCTTGCCTCTTCTACCATCTTTTGCTTACCCATATAGTCAACTGGGTGCTGACGGGTGTCATTTGCCCTCTTTTCCACCACATCCTCCTCATAATCATGGAGATAGGAAGGATCAAACTCATCAAGGTGAGGTGGTGTATCTAGACATACATCAGGAGGGATGACCCGCTCGGCCATCTCCAAGGCTTCCTCCTATTGAATCTACTCATCTCTGCTCCCTCTATCTCTGACATCTCCACTGGAGCTAGCTCACCCTCTGCTGCTGCCTGCTCCCCCTCTACCTCTGTGAGAGGGTTGCTTGTCCCTTGGAGCATCATGCTTCCTCTTGACCCTCTATTCTTCTTCTCCACCGGAGGACATCTATGCACAAGAGTGGATCTAGATAAGAAATTATATAAATGGAAAGCAGAAAAACACTTGTGAAATGGTTTGAATAAGTGAGATGTTTCAAATCCTGAGCTAGAAAAGCATCCTAAACAAAACTGTTTCAGGTGGTGTGGCATTGCTGCACCTAGTGCTTCACTTAGATCGTGACCAGTTTCTTCTTGCTTGCTCAAACCACTTCTCAAATACTTTTCTAGACCATTACACAATCTCAGAGCATAAAGATCAAACAAGAGTAGGGAGTTATACAATAAATAGGTTAGGAAACAATATGATTAAGTTAGTAATGGATATGGTGAATGAACCCAATCACTACAAAGAGTCATTGATGGAATGTTGTTGAATATGCATGAAATGCAATTCTAGCACATGGCATTGCTGCACCACATGCGACACTACCACATGGGCTGGTGACATTCCACCCATGAATCTTCATTTTGATTCAATTCATCCATCACTTCCACTTCTAACCTAATCATGCTATCACTAGAAACCAATATCCAAAGCCAATCTAACTCCATTGCATAGATCAAGGAAATGTTTAGGGTTTCACCTTAAACTCATGGATTGGAGAGGAAAGGGAAGAAGCTCCTCCACCTAGGAGCAGTAGCAGTGGCCGGCAAAGAACGGGAGCTCTAGTAGCCAGTGCGGCACCACCGGACCACGATACAGAGATGCGATGAAGGTGCGGTGACGCGAGCGTGCGGGGAGAGAGGAAAACAGTGTGTTGGGATGAATGAGAGAGAGGGGAGAGGGTTACTACAGCCTAGATGAGGTAAAGAATAAGGAATAGGGCCATAGTAACTGCCGTTGTGGCCCAATCTCTAGGCGAGATTCAAATTGTGGCACTACCGCAGCCTATACGTAGCACTACCGCAGAGTGGCATTGCCGCAGCATAGGCCCGGTATTGCTGCACCCAGCAACAGTAAGGATTTAGCTACAAACTAAATAGCTCTCTATATATAGGATATGGACACATATCTCTAGCATAATATAATCAGCAATAGATAAACATTTCAAGCTAAGATCATACTATACTAGTTCCTTTCATAAAGCATTTTGAAGCGCTTGAATTTAAACCTTTGCAAAACTTTTACCTATGCATACTAGTTGATCAAGCAAAGGTGTGCTATAGTTCAAACCACGTTATGAGAATCAAGTATGTTTAGCTCACTATTTAAAGCACAAAACATTGGCTCATCGAAAGGCTTAGTGAAGATATCGGCTAGTTGTTTTTCGGTGCTTACACGATGAATTTCGATATCTCCTTTGGTTTTGTGGTCTCTCAAGAAATGATGTTGGATGTCTATATGTTTGGTTCTTGAGTGGCTTACAGGATTGTTTGCAAGCTTTATGGCACTTTCATTATCACACAATAATGGGATTTTGGTAAAGCGATATCCTAAATCTTGAAGGGTTTGCTTCATCCAAAGTAGTTGAGCACAACATGCACTGGCTGCAACATACTCTACCTCAGTGGTGGAAAGGGCTACACAATTTTGCTTCTTAGAACTCCAAGACACTAGGGATCATCCAAGGAATTGACATGTCCACGAAGTGCTTTTTCAATCTACTTTGCAACCAGTGTAATCGGAATCCGAATACCCAAGTAGATCGAACTTAGAGCCCTTAGGATACCACAAGCCAAGGTTAGGAGTGTGTACTAAATATCTTAAGATTCTCCCAACGCCCACTAAGTGATACTCTTTCGGGTTAGCTTGAAATCTAGAATACATGCACACACTAAGCATAATATCGAGCCTACGCATAAATAAAGTAGAGAGCCGATCATGGAGCGATATACCTTGGTGTCCATAGCTTTCCCTTCATCATTGAGATCAAGATGTCCATTGGTTGGCATGGGAGTTTTGATAGGCTTGGCATTTACCATGTCAAACTTCTTGAGCATATCATGGGTGTACTTCGTTTGGCTAATAAAAATTCCATTCTTTACTTGCTTGATTTGAAATCCAAGGAAGAACTTCAATTCACCCATTATAGACATCTCAAATCTCTTGGTCATGATCCTACTAAATTCTTCACAAAAAGTATGATTAGTACTACCAAATATTGTGTTTGGTACACAAAAATATCTTTACCAACTTTGCAAGTGAAAAGGGTAGGATCAGCTTTGCCTATTTCAAAGCCTTGTTTAAGCAAGAATTCCTTAAGGCATTCATACCATGCTCTTGGTGCTTGCTTAAGCACATAGAGTGCCTTTTGGAGTTTGTAGACATGGTTGAGGAACTTGGGATCTTCGAAGCCTAGTGGTTGCTCAACATAGATAAGTTCTTGAATGGGGCCATTGAGGAATGCACTCTTCACATCCATTTGATATAGTTTGAAGTTGTGATGTGCGGCATAGGCTAGAAGCATTTGGATTGCTTCAAGTCTTGCCACCGGTGCATATGTTTCTTCAAAGTCTAAGCCCTCTACTTGAGTGAAGCCTTGAGCAACCAATCTTGCCTTGTTTCTTGTCACCATGCCATTCTCATCTTTCTTGTTGCGGAAGACCCACTTGGTGCCAATCACGTTCATCTTGGGCCTTTCCACCAATGTCCAAATTTGGTTCCTCTCGAAGTTATTTAGCTCTTCTTGCATGGCCATCACTGAATCTTCATCTTCAAGTGCCTTTTCTACCTTGAGAGGCTCCAAAGAGGAAACAAACAAGTAATATTGACAAAAAATGCTAAATGAGAATGAGTCAATACCCCCTTTCAAAGACTCCCAAGGATGTTGTCATTAGGGCGATCCCGTTGTATTGTTTTCCTTAGTCTTGGGTGATCAATAGCCTCTTGTTCATCTTCTAGATCTTTATCTTCTTCTTGCTCAAAGATTGGTTGTAGGTTTTGTCTACGGACTGGATGAAAGGTCCTAATGGCTAGAGGGGGGGTGAATAGCCTAATAAAAATTTCTACAACAACACTTAACAAAATGGTTAGACAATTATGAGGCGAAGCAAGTGTTGTGCTAGCCTACTCAAAATGCAAGCCACCTACCACAATTCTAGTTTAGATAGAATCTATTCACACAATAGCTATGACACTACCCTATGTTAGTGTGTTCTCAAAGACTAACTAAAGGGCCACACCAACCAAGCAAGCAAGCTCTCACAACTAGCTACACTAAAGAGCTTGACAACTAGTTTGTGGTAATGTAAAGAGAGTGATCAAGAAGGTTATACCGCCATGTAGATAAAGGAACCAATCAATCACAAAGAAGAATAATAATGAAGACCAATCACCTCGGAATCAAATGATGAACACAATGATTTTTACCGACGTTCACTTGCTTGCCGGCAAGCTAGTCCTCGTTGTGGCGATTCACTCACTTGGAGGTTCATGCGCTAATTGGCTTCACACACCAAACCCTCAATAGGGTGCCGCACAACCAACACAAGATGAGGATCACACAAGCCACGAGCAATCCACTAGAGTACCTTTTGGCTCTCCACCGGAGAAAGGTCAAGAACCCCTCACAATCACCATGATTGGAGCCGGAGACAATCACCACTCTCCGCTCGACGATCCTCGCTGCTCCAAGCCATCTAGGTGGCGTTAACCACCAAGAGTAACAAGCGAAATCCGTAGCGAAACATGAACACCAAGTGCCTCTAGATGCAAACACTCAAGCAATGCACTTGGATTCTCTCCCAATCTCACAAAGATGATGAATCAATGATGGAGATGAGTGGGAGGGCTTTGGCTAAGCTCACAAGGTTGCTATGTCAATGAAAATGGCCAAAAGTATGAGCTTCAACTGGCCATGGGGCTTAAATAGAAGCCCTCACGAAATAGAGCCGTTGTACCCCTTCACTGGGCACAACATGGGCTGATCGGACGCTCCGGTCATGTTGACCAGACGCTGGACCTCAGCGTCCGATCACCCGACGATAGCCACGTGTCCCTATCACAACGGCCACTTGAGTTGACCGAACACCACGCACAATACTGACCGGACGCTGAGCCACCAGCGTCCAGTCGTTTCCAGTAAGGTTCTAGAAACGCCTTTTGCCCACCGGACACGTCCGGTCAAGCATGACCGGACCCTGCCAGCGTCCGGTCAAAAACCCTAGCTTCTGTGTGCTACCCGACAATAGGACCGGACACACCTCACCAGCATCCGGTCATTCAAGACCCAGCATCCAGTCGTTCGACTGACGCCAGCATCTCTGCTGGTACAACTGACCGGACGTGTTGGTTCCACTGGAACTAGTGTCCGGTCACCTTGAGACCAACGAGGCTAACTCCTCTTCACCTCTAACTTCTTCACCCTTGCTCAAATATGCCAACCACCAAGTGTATCACCTTGTGCACATGTGTTAGCATATTTTCACAAACATTTTCAAGGGTGTTAGCAATCCACTAGATCCTAAATGCATATGCAATGAGTTAGAGCATCTAGTGGCACTTTGATAACCGTATTCCGATACGAGTTTCACCCCTCTTAATAGTATGGCTATCAAACCTAAATATGATCACACTCTCTAAGTGTCTTAATCACCAAAACAAATAGCTCCTATGGTTTATACCTTTGCCTTGAGCTTTTTATTTTTCTCTTTCTTCTTTCCAAGTCCAAGCACTTGATCATTATCATGGCATCATCATTGTCATGCTATGATCTTCATTTACTTCACCACTTGGAGTGTGCTACCTATCTCATGATCACTTGATAAACTAGGTTAGCACTTAGGGTTTCATCAATTCACCAAAACCAAACTAGAGCTTTCAATCTCCCCTTTGGTAATTGATGACAACCCTTTCACAAAGATATGAATTGAAATTCAATTGAATCCATGTTGCTTGTCCAAGCATATTTACCATGTGTAAAAGAATATGGACAAGTTTCATAAACCCCGTATGGTAGCAATTGCTCCCCCTATATATGTGCTACGAGTTTGGATTGTAGCTTGCACATATGCTTAGATATGAAATATAGGAGACAATGTCTACCAAATGATGCTAAGGTATAAAAGATGGACCTTTGAAGCGTGATACCAATCGGAGTGCACCATTATACAATCCTTAGCACCATGGTTAACTCTATACCACTTGGAAACATACTTTGAAAAGATACCACTTGTGAAAACTTACTTAAAAAGAAAATAATCTAATGATTTCATTTCATCATTCAATCTTACAACTAGCATACATCACACAAGCATGGATTTTGTAATTTAAAACTTGTGCTATGCAAGCAAATATATAAAATGCACATTCAAATGCACCATACAAGTTCATGAGCTTGCTCCCCCTACTTGTGTGCTCAAAATTTTAATTGATCCCTTTCCTTTGTCATATCTCTCCCCCTATGTCAAACTCTCCTCCTATTACTTGTATCTTTATTTCTCTCTCCTTTGTGTTGTCTTTTGTCTTTTCACTTATCTTTGTGCACTATTTCTCCCCCTTTGTCATCAATGACCACAAAGGTTCAAATAATACCACTTGTAGGGTCAAGATTATCAATGTCAATCAATGGGGTGAGGATCATATTCCGAAAATTGGTCCAATCTAGATCATTTGCCAAAGATATTTAACTCGGTTTGATCCAAGGACAAGCTTCTTCACACCTCCAAATAAGGGTTATCTTGTACAATGTTGAGTTAAATACTTAGAGCTCATTTTCTAGATCAAACACTAGGTTTACAAGCCCATAAACATGTCATATGTTATCACTAGATCAAGTCAAGCATAAAAGCAATAGTGATATCATATAAACATCAAATTCATTTGATTTTCATGAATGAGCCTAACAAAATAGAACCACTCTTGAAAGGTCCTAATAAAATTGAAAATGTGACTAGATGCACTAGCCATGTCCTTAGTAAGGATGTATGTCATGCCAATCAACTTTTGCCTTAGATAGCTCGAAGGAGAGGCATGTCATATAAGTGGGGGTGCATCAACACATATTTGAGAAATCCAATATGTTCAACTCATTCCTTAGCTTGCAAAACCTTTTCTCATCCAATGGCTTGGTGAATATATCGGCAAGTTGACCTTCGGTGCCAACACTCTCAATGCAAATGTCCCCATTTTATTGGTGATCTCTTATGAAATGGTGGCGGACATCAATGTGCTTTGTTCTTGCATGTTGCACCGGATTGTTGGTGAGCTTGATTGCACTCTCATTGTCACATAACAATGGCACTTTCTTGAACTTGATTCCAAAATCATTCAAAGTGGCCTTCATCCAAAGTATTTGTGCACAACAACTACCGGCGGATATGTATTCGGCTTTGGCGGTTGATAATGCAACATTATTTTGCTTCTTTGATGACCATGAGACAAGTGACCTTCCCAACAATTGACATGTGCCCGATGTGCTCTTTCTTTCGACCTTGCATCCCGCATAATCCAAGTCGGAGTAACCAACTAGCTCAAACTTTGCTCCTTTGGGATACCACAAACCAACATTTGGTGTATGCTTCAAGTTTGTCAAAATTCTCTTTGTAGCCTTCAAATGACTTTCTCTTGGTGAGGCTTGAAATCTTACACACATGCACACACTAAACATGACATCCGGCCTTGATGCGGTCACATAGAGTAGGCTTCCAATCATAGACCGATACACCTTTTGATCCACCATGTTTCCACTTGCATCACTATCCAAGTTGCCATTGGTTCCCATTGGTGTGCTAATGACTTTGCTATCACTCAAGCCAAACTTCTTGATCATGTCCTTGATGTACTTGCCTTGACTCACAAAAGTACCATTCTTCAATTGCTTGATTTAAAGACCAAGGAAGTAACTCAACTCTCCAATCATGGACATCTCAAACTCTTTAGCCATCATCTTTCTAAACTCATCACAAAAGTCTTGATTGGTTAATCCAAATATGACATCATCAACATAGATTTGCAACACAAATAGATCTTTACCAATCTTCTTGATGAAAAGAGTG
This sequence comes from Miscanthus floridulus, assembly GCF_019320115.1. Classification (NCBI taxonomy): domain Eukaryota; kingdom Viridiplantae; phylum Streptophyta; class Magnoliopsida; order Poales; family Poaceae; genus Miscanthus; species Miscanthus floridulus. The sequence continues at coordinate 82,498,503 of NC_089598.1, forward strand.
GTGTCAACCTTTCCCATTGTAAACTCTTTAGAGAGTAGGAAGTCCCTCAATCTCTCATACCATGCTCTAGGTGCTTGCTTCAAGCCATACAATGCCTTCTTCAACTTGTACACATGGTTGGGCTTCTTGTCATCTTCAAAACCGGGAGGTTGCTCAACATATACTTCTTCATTGATGTAACCATTGAGAAATGCACTCTTGACATCCATTTGATAGAGCTTGATGTTGTGGGCACAAGCATAGGCTAGCAAGATTCTAATTGCTTCCAATCTAGCAACCGGGGCATATGTTTCTCCAAAGTCAAGACCTTCAACTTGTGTATAGCCTTGTGCTACCAATCTTGCTTTGTTCCTTACTACTATCCCATCTTGATCTTGCTTGTTTCTAAAGACCCATTTGGTTCCAATCACAATGTGTCCCTTTGGTCTTTCTACCAACTCCCATACTTGATTTCTTGTGAAGTTATTCAATTCTTCATGCATAGCATTCACCCAATCAACATCCTTCAATGCTTCATCTATCATGGATGATACAAATGAGAAGTGTTCACAAAATGATGTTAATCTTGATCTTGTTTGTACACCTCTAGAAATATCACCAATGATAGTGTCCAATGGATGATCCCTTGCAACATTAGTTGGTTGGAGGATTGGAACTTGATTGCTTGAACTTGCTTGATCATTGGGTTGAGATGATGTACTAGCCACTTGATCTTGTTTATTGTCATGAGATCCACTTGCACTAACTTGATTTGTATCATCTTGCACCTTTGAGTTGGAGAGCACTTGCACTTGATCATCTTCATCATCATTCACTTGCCTAGGCCTCAATTCACCAATATCCATGTTCTTTATGGCATTTGAAAGTTGAATGCCTCTAACATCTTCTAAGTTCTCATTCTCTACTTGTGAACCCTTGGTTTCATAAAATTCAACATCATGAACTTCCTCAAGAGTACCATTATCCAAATTCCAAACTCTATATGCTTTGCTTGTAGTGGAATAACCAAGTAGAAATCCTTCATCACATTTCTTGTTAAACTTGCCCAATCTAGTGCCTTTCTTCAAGATATAGCATTTGCAACCAAAGACCCAAAAATATGCAATGTTGGGCTTTCTACCATTCAAGAGCTCATATGGTGTCTTCTCCTTCAATGGGTAACAATAGAGGCGGTTGCTACAATAGCAAGCCGTGTTGATAGCTTCAGCCCAAAAAGATTAACTCACATTATACTCACTAAGCATAGACCTTGCCATATCAATAAATGTTCTATTCTTCCTCTCAACAAGGCCATTTGATTGTGGAGTGTATTTAGCCAAGAATTGATGTCTAATTCCAAACTCATCACATAACTCATCAATTCTAGTGTTCTTGAACTCACTACCATTGTCACTTCTAACTCTCTTGATAGTTGTTTCAAATTCATTGTGAATGCCTTTGACAAATGATTTGAATGTTGCAAATACATCACTTTTGTCCACTAGAAAGAATACCCATGTGTATCTAGTGTAGTCATCCACTATCACAAAGCCATATTTATTACCACCGATGCTAGTGTATTGTGTTGGCCCAAACAAATCCATGTGCAATAACTCAAATGATTTACTAGTGCTCATCATGCTTTTCTTAGGATGGGTGTTTCCAACTTGTTTGCTGGCTTGACAAGAGCTACAAAGCTTATCCTTTTTCAAACACAACATTTTTCAAGTCTTTAACTAAGTCATGCTTAATCAATCTATTCAATTGTTTCATTCCAACATGACCAAGCCTTCTATGCCATAACCAACCCATGCTAGACTTAGTGAACAAGCATGTTGATAATTTAGCTTCACTAGCATTGAAATCAACCAAGTATAGATTCTCATATCTAAAGCCTTTGAAGATCTAGTTAGAGCCATCTACACTTATGATCTCTACATCATCTACTCCAAATATGCATTTGAATCCAAGATCACACAATTGAGCCACGGATAGCAAATTGAAGTTCAAGCTTTCTACTAGCAACACATTAGATATGCTCATGTCATTGGATATTGCAATCTTACCAAACCCTTTGACCTTGCCTTTGCCATTGTCACCAAATGTGATACTATCATAACCATCATTGCCATTGGTGTTGATTGAGTTGAACATTCTTGCATCATCGGTCATGTGTTGAGTGCACCCACTATCAAGAACCCAATGCCTTACTCTAGCTTTGTAATTGACCTACAAAAGAAGATCAATTCTTTTTAGGTACCTAAACTTGCTTGGGTCCTTGAAGGTTAGTTACTAAGCTCTTTGGAACCCAAATGGCTTTCTTCTTTGAGCCCATCCATGGTTTACCAATGAACTTAGACTTCACACCATTTATACCCTTAGTAAGCATATAGCATGAATCAAGCTTAATGGAGGATACATTAGCATTTTTGCTTTTGTTTTTGCATTATTGCTCTTTGTGACCCACTTGCTTGCAACTAGTGCAAAACCAACCATTGTTCTTCACAAAACTAGTCTTGTGAGAAGCAAAGGCCGCTTTGCCTTTCTTGGGGGTATAGCCCAATCCCTCTTTATAGAGAGAAGCTCTTTGGATACCCAAATACATAAGCAAGCGGTCCTCACCACCATAAGCCTTAGCTAGGTTGTGAGTGAGCTTAGTGACCTCCTTCTTGAGGTTCTCATTCTCAACCACTAGTGAGGCATCACAAGTGAGACCATCACTAATAGATGAGGTAGAAGTGGAAGTACTACAAGAAGGATTAGTGGGAGCAACAATGATAGGCATAGATAGTGATTCATCAATTATATCACAAGTTAAACCTACATTGCAAGTTTCAACATGCTTCTTTTTATTTTGCTCTTTAAGCGAAGAAGAATGAGTTTTTTTAAGCTTTTTGTGAGCTTTGCCAAGCTTCTCATGAGTTGCTTTGAGCTCATCAAGGGCTTGCTTAAGGGCTTTTACCTCCTTATTCAAGCTCTTGCATCCCCTTCTCTTAATGTCAAAGTGTTCTTTAGCATCTTCTAGCATGTCAAATAATTCGTCCTTAGTAGGTTCATCACTATCACTATCACTATCATTTTCATGTTCATATTCATTATCATCAACATGTTCTTCATCACTTTCACCATCACAAGATTGTACCTTAGTGGCCTTAGCCATGAAGCATGATGAAGATTCAAAGAGAGAAGGATTCTCATTAATGGCAATGCTTGCAAGAACCTTCTTCTTGGTGGTCTTGTGATCATCACTATCATCATCATCACTTGAGGAAGCATGACTATCCCAAGTGACTACATATGAACCACCCTTATTCTTCTTAAAGGCCATCTTGTCCTTCTTCTCTTTCTTTTCCTTCTTGTCCTTCTTGTTCTTCTTGTTGTCATCATCATTGTCACTATTGTATGGGCATTGAGCAATAAGATGATCTTTGCTTCCACACTTGAAGCACCTTCTTGACTCTTCTTTGTTCTTGGATGAAGACTTCTTTCTTCTAGCACGGTAGCCCTTCTTCACCATGAACTTGCCAAATCTCTTGACAAATAGAGCCATCTTCTCATCATCGTCATCATCCCAAGATTTATCTTCTTCACTTGATGTTTCTTACTTTGCTTTGCCCTTGGATGATGTGGCTTTGAATGCCACGCTCTTCTTCTTCTCATCCTTCTTCTCATCTTTCTTCTCCTTCTTTTCTTCCTTCTCATCATCATCTCTATATGTATCATCGGTCATTATATCTCCCAACACTTGGTTTGGTGTCATGGTGTCCAAACCACTCCTTACTAGAATAGTGACCAATGTGCCAAATCTTAAAGGTAAGCATCTCAAGAACTTGTGGGAGAAGTCCTTATCCTTCACTTCTTCTCCAAGTGCTTTGAGATCATTGATAAGCACTTGAAGCCTATGGAATATCTTTGGCACACTCTCATCATCCTTCATCTTGAAGCTTGCAAACTTTTCTTTGAGAATGTAAGCCTTTGCACCCTTCATGGCTTGAGTGCCCTCAAATGATTCTTTCAACTTCGTCCATGCCTCATGAGCCATCTCAATATTTTTGACTTACTCAAATGTTCTTTCATCAATTGCATCATGAATAGCACTTAGAGCAATGCCATTGTTTTGGAGAAGTACTTCTTCGGCCATGGTGGGATTCTCCGGATCTTCAATCTCAATTTTTGTTTCTACCACCTTCCAAACCTTCCTATTGATTGACTTGATATAAGTTGTCATCTTAGCCTTCCAATAGGGATAGTTGGAGCCATCAAATTGGGGTGGCTTCTTGGTGTTGTTGATTTGAGCCATTTTAACACCGAAGGTTGTTAAGCCTCAAATAACGGTGACCTCGGCTCTGATACCACTTGAAAGGTCCTAATGGCTAGAGGAGGGGTGAATAGCCTAATAAAATTTCTACAACAACACTTAACAAAATAGTTAGACAATTACGAGGCGAAGCAAGTGTTGCGCTAGCCTACTCAAAATGCAAGCCGCCTACCATAATTCTAGTTTGATAGTGTCGATTCACACAAGAGGTATGACACTACTCTATGTTAGTGTGCTCTCAAAGTCTAACTAAAGAGCCACACCAACCAAGCAAGCAAGCTCTCACAACTAGTTACACTAAAGAGCTTGTCAACTAGTTTGCGATAATGTAAAGAGAGTGATCAAGAAGATTATACCGCCGTGAAGATGAATGAACTAATCAATCACAAGGATGAATAACAATGAAGACCAATCACCTCAGAATCAAAGATGAACACAATGATTTTTTACCGAGGTTCACTTGCTTGTCGGCAAGCTAGTCCTCGTTGTGGCGATTCACTCACTTGGAGGTTCACGCGCTAATTGGCTTCACACGCTAAACCCTTAATAGGGTGCCGCACAACCAACACAAGATGAGGATCACACAAGCCACGAGCAATCCACTAGAGTACCTTTTGGCTCTCCACCGGGAAAAGGTCAAGAACCCCTCACAATCACCACGACCGGAGCCGAAGACAATCACCACCCTCCGCTCAATGATCCTCGCTGCTCCAAGCCGTCTAGGTGGCGACAACCACCAAGAGTAACAAGCGAAATCCGTAGTGAAACATGAACACCAAGTGCCTCTAGATACAATCACTCAAGCAATGCACTTGGATTCTCTCCCAATCTCACTATGATGATGAATCATTGATGGAGATGAGTGGGAGGACTTTGGCTTAGCTCACAAGGTTGCTATGTCAATGAAAATGGCCAAAGATGTGAGCTACAACTGGCCATGGGCTTAAATAGAAGCCCCCACGAAATAGAGCCGTTATACCCCTTCACTGGGCATTACACGGGCTGACCGGACGCTCCAGTCCAACTGAGCGTCCGGTCGCCCGATGGTGGCCATGTGTCTCCTACATTCAACAGTAAACGTTTGATCTCAACGGTCGACATGTTGACCGGATGCTCCGACAGAGCTGACTGAACGCTGGACCCTCAGCATCCGGTCGTTTACAGTAAGGGTCCAAAACATATTTTTGTCGACCAGACGCATCCGGTCATGCTTGACCGGACACAGCCCAGCGGCCGGTGCTTAACCCTAATCACTGTGCCGACCGACAACACAACCGGATGCAGCCATTTAGTGTCCGGTCGCAGAGCGACCCAGCGTCCGGTTAGTTGACCAACGCCAGCGTCATTGTGACAAACTCCATTTCACCTCTAACTTCTTCACCCTTGCTCAAATGTGCCAACCACCAAGTGTATCACCTTGTGCACATGTGTTAGCATATTTTCACAACCATTTTCAAGGGTGTTAGTTCTCCACTAGATCCTAAATGCATATGCAATAAGTTAGAGCATCTAGTGGCACTTTGATAACCGCATTCCACTACGAGTTTCACCCCTCTTAATAGTACGGCTATCAAACCTAAATATGATCACACTCTCTAAGTGTCTTGATCACCAAAACAAAATAGCTCCTATGGTTTATACCTTTGCCTTGAGCTTTTTGTTTTTCTCTTTCTCCTTTCCAAGTTCAAGCACTTGATCATCATCATGGTATCATCATCATCATGCTATGATCTTCATTTGCTTCATCACTTAGAGTGTGCTACCTATCTCATGATCACTTGATAAACTAGGTTAGCACTTAGGGTTTCATCAATTCACCAAAACCAAACTAGAGCTTTCAACACGTCAGACACACAGAAGCAGAGCACGACGCTGACTGGCCATAGCTCATCACCGATGAGGTCACTGGCGGTGAGGTCACCACCGACGGCTTCACCTCGATGTCCCGTATCGATGGGTGCACTTGGTTGGCTTGGAGGCTCGCCAGAGTAGGCTTGACGGTGGCCATGGCAGACGACGGAGCTACACGGTAGCGCTTCGACGAGCTCCGGCCACGATAATCTTAGGTGAGACTCGCTACATCTATGCGGTGACCTAGCAAAGCTAAAGGATGCAGGTTAGGGTTCAAGGTGGCATCGGTGAGCTTGACCGCGTGCATGCCGTGCGGCGACGCACGGAGCACGGCGATGCTCACTGTCGACGAAATATGGTCGGCAGTCTACCTAGGGGTATGCCCAAGGTAGTAGATTATCGGCAGACAGATGCGCAAGCCCCAAACAAGACGGTGACGCAAGACAGACACGAGGTTTTATCCAGGTTCGGCCGCTAAGAAGGCGTAATACCTACGTCCTGCGTCTGATTTGTATTGCTGTATGTCAATGAGAGATAGATTTTAGAGGGGTCCCCTGCCCGCCTTATATAGTCCGAGGGGCAGGGTTACAGATCTAGAAACTAATCCTAGTCAGTTACAATTGCCATATCTGGCCGGATAAGGATTCCTATTCTAACCGACCAGGATCCTGCTTGGTCGCCAAATCCGTCTTGATTCCTTGTGCGGGACTCCGATCAGGTTAACTGGGCCGCACGTCATCTTTCGGGTGGACTGAACCCATCGATCCGGGCCAGCCCAAGCTTAGCCGTAAGGGTATAGGGGTTAATACCCCCACAGCTAGTCCCCGAGCATCATGTATTATGCTGCGACACGCCATTTGAACCTTCTCCGACAAGCGAGGCTTGAATTCTTGACGCCTCCGACCACCGTCATCACCGAAGAAGTAGGTTGTCCAAAGAATGCATGGTGCTCTTAAGAAAAAAGAAAAAGATATCTGTCCCAGGAAGTGTGCCCACTTGTATTTCTGAAAAGAAATGTAAGTGCGTCTTGAAGCGTAGCATCTTTGATCATCAGAAGCGTAGGGGTCGAAAAACAAACACATTCACCGCAAGGTGAAGTGTGCCCACTTAGTCCCCGAGCCTGGTAGTAGGTGACGTAGGCACGTGGTGCCAGGGTCTAAAAAGAATTCCCAGTTATGTTGAGAACCCAATCGTCGTACAGGCGATACGAGATGCACCGGCAGGTGCATCGTACCGATGTAGTCCCCGAGCTTGCTGGAAGGCGAGGTATGAGCCTTGTAGCAAGGTCTAAAAGAAAAGTCTCTTAACTGTATGTGAGTACAAATCACATGTAGCCAACGAGAACCACTATTCAAGCAGTGGTCGGGGCAATCCCCGAGCATACTAATAATCCTCATAATCATTCAAAACACAGGTGTCGATTTAAACAAACACATTCACCGCTAGGTGAAGTGTGCCCACTTAGTCCCCGAGCCTGGTAGTAGGTGACGCAGGTATGTGGTGCCAGGGTCTATCAAAGAAATTCCGCTGAGATTAAGAATCCAATTACCGTACAGGCAAAACAAGATACACCGGCAGGTGCATCGTATCGATGTAGTCCCCGAGCTTGCTGGAAGGCTTAGTATGAGCCTTGTAGCGAGGTCTAAAGAAAAGTCTCTTAACTATATGTGAGTACAGATCACATGTAGCCAAGGAGAACCATTATGCAAGCAGTGGTCGGGGCAGTCCCCGAGCACAGCCGTGGTCGGAGCGATCCCCGAGCACAAAAGTGGCCTGGGCAGTATCCAAACACAGTAGTGGTCTGTGCAGTCCCCGAGCACATTAGTGGTCTGGGCAGTCCCCGAGCACATTAGTGGTCTGGGCAGTCCCCGAGCACATTAGTGGTCCGGGCAGTCCCCGAGCACAGTAGTGGTCAAGGCAAATCCACGATCACTTATGCTGCTTGTACTATTTTTGTGTACTTCTCTCTATTCTCTGCCAAGGCCAGTCTGACCCGTCTGGTCAAAAAAGTAAAGAGATACAATACGTCATTCCGTCTTCTTCTTCTCTTTATTTTTTTTTTTTGCAAACAGTCGGTTGACACCTGTATTGAGGTGTGTCAGTGTGGGCCCCCTTACACCATCAACGAAGAGGCGCGTACACTGTTACCGAAGGAGCGCGTTTATTGGCGCAGATTTCGAGGTTGTGTGAACAACCGTCTGCGGCGCGTGCGCACGACTCCCAATATTCTCGGGCGGACGAAACGACGGTGCTCTTTGTTTTATATAATGCAGATCTGGTAAGTTACTCATACCATTCCCCATTGTCATCCGCCGCCGCAACCTTCTTCTTCCTCCTGCCGAACCCTATTCCCCAAAAATCATCACCAATCTCCTCGGTCTCCCGCATCCACCCACTTCGTAAGGACGAACTAATGGCGAAGAGAGACGCCCAGAAGAAAGGCGGGGTCATGGCGAAGGAATGGTGGAAGTCGCGGAGCAACGAGCAGACCATCGAGGACCTCGTCGCCATGGGAGTGCTCCACAACAAGGCACTTGCAGGATGGCGTGCACCGGAAGGAGAAAGCTTCCCCGATCCTCAACCAGGTGAGATTGTGGTCTTTGAAGATTTCTTCAAAAGGGGTTTTGGGATTCCAGTGCACCCTTTCCTTCAGGGTCTCTGTTTGTACTACGAGATTGGGATTTGCAATCTGCATCCCAACTCGATTCTTCTTGTCTCCACCTTCATCCATCTCTGCGAGGCTTATGGCGGCTTCCAGCCCCATTTCGACCTCTTTCGCCACCTATTCTGTCTTCGGAAGAAAGGGAGCGGTGGCTCGAAGATCGCCGGAGGCGTTTACCTGAACCTGCGCGACGGCATGAAGGCTCAATACCTGCACTGCCCCTGGAACACCTCATTGGACGAGTGGTACAAGAAGTGGTTCTACATCCGTGAAGAGCCGAACACCATCACTCTGTGCGATGTGGGCTTGATTCCAGAGAAGAAAAGCAGCTGGTCGGAGAGGCCCGAGAACTTGGAGCAGATCGCCGAACTGCTCGGGATGATCCCGTGGGGAAGGCTTGATGGCCCGAGCGTTGTCGGCAACTTCATCAGCCGAAGAATTCAGCCTTGCCAGAAAAGGATTCACCCCGGCTTCGAGTACCAAGGAGGCGCTGATCCGACGAGGACCAGAAAGGAGCCGCTCGACAAGATGGAGATCAAGGCCAGGATTGGAGAGCTGTTCAACCTGGCCGATCCCAATTACGTTGCACTGAACGCCATTGAACACGCCTTCAAGCTGGCTCGCCCTCCCCCAAAGGTAAATGACGCCTCCTTTCAACTGTACAGTCATGTTGCATCGAGAAAATAACTGTCTTTTCCTTCATTGTGTGTCTCAGTGTAATGGCCGTGACTGGGCAGGAGTGTTTGTGTCGCCTCCCCCCGGTGTAGAATGGCCACAAGCTACTGGGCCAGCCGCCCAGACCAGCGCCAGGACCGACGACGTTCACTGGGCAGTACTCGAGACCGTAGAGGACGCCTCGACCAGAGCCGCTGGCAAGCGTCCGGCTGCCAGCAAACGACATCAAGCCATCTTCCCCCCGTCGGACGACGAAGCAGAGGATGCGGACATCTTCCGGCTCGTCCCCCAAAAAAGGAGAAGGCAGGTGGGACCGTCGGAGCAGGGTGGCTCCTCTGTGCCAGCAGTGGTCACAGCACCGACCACTGCAACACAGAGCACGAACGAAGAGAACGTGCCGCATCAAGCTCCGACGCCCGTACCGGAGGTTGAACAAGTCCCGGTGGAAACTGCCGAGCAAGCGGAGCAGGGGCGGTCGAGGAGACGTTCCTTCCTCACATCCTTCCGCAAATCAAAACTGTAAGTATCTATACTTTTGATGCAAGCTTTGCATTTTGCATTGGATGCTATTATCTTCTGAATTTGTCTCTGAATGTATTAGATCGGCGTCCACCGAAAACCCCGACCAGCTAGCTGGGTGCGGAACGTCCCTACCAACAACGGCTGGACAAACTGCTCAGCAACCAACCGTGGAGGAGCCCATGGCAGGGACTCCGCCTGGGCCTCAGCAGGCGGACGACCAGATGCTAGTCCCCGAGCAGAATACAAGTGCTCCAAGCACGAAACCTGATGAGGTGGATACCGCGGCGCCAAGGGAGCTGGATCTAGCCGAGGGGCAGCAGCCAGAAGTTGCCCGGAACATGGTTGCCGACGCGACGGCTCGTGGGAAAGCCCTGATGGTCGTGGAGTCTGCAAACTTCGGACCAGTGCCACCTCCCGAACAGGAGGCTGAAGGGGATGAAGTGGAAGAAGTCCTGGGCCGTCCCCAAGATAGGCGACAACATGTATATGTGTCGCGCTATCGGAACGACGAATGGGTCATGCACGAAGAAATCCCAGAGGTCGAAGAGACCTTAAGAGTCGAACGGGCGGCCAAGCGTCTGGTGACTGAAGTCCAGGTATATTTGGCTTTAGTCCTTGACCCTGTTGTGTAGTCGAGCTATCTGACGTAGCTTGTCTGTGTGCAGGACTTGATGAAAACTGCAAGATACCGAAAAAGGTGCTTCGACCAGATAGAAGGAACCATGATGACCAATAAGGAGCTGACGGCTGAAGTGGAACGCCTACGGCGCCACCTTGAAGCCGCCGACCAGGAGAGGACAGACCAAGAAACACAGAACAAAAACCTGGTCGGCCAGCTCGAAAACAAAGAGCAGGAGAAAATAAGTAAGTGTTCACCGTATCATAGCAAGTGCAGGACTTGCGTTATTTTGTTCTTGACAGCAATAGCTGTAATGCAGGTTTAGAAGCTGAAGTGACCCGCCTCCAGGGGGAGAACAGCCGCACGCTTGCAGAATGTGGTCGCCTGAAGGAGGACAACGAGAAACTGGCACGCCGCCAGTCGGAACTCCAAGACCACACTAACAAAATGAAGGACGACCTGAAAAGTAAGCACTCCAGACCACCTTTCTCGTTCAATTGCCCACATTGCCTTGTCGTGTCATCACGTTTGATGTCTTGTACTGTTTTCAGTTTTGAAAGTCAATGCCAAGAGGCACCTTGAGGCCGTGATCAAGGAGCGTGACGACTGGAAAGCACAATGCCTTAAGGCCACCGAGGAGCGGGACACGTGGAGCAAGCGGTGCCAAGAAATGGCAACTGGCATTGTGCCCGTCCTCGACCTTATCGACCCGGCGCTCACAGAGGAAGAGCTAAGGACGCCTCAGCTCGGACTGGTCGAGAGATGCAAGCAAGCATGGGGATGGTTCCAAGACTTCGTGAAGGAGGCGGGTGAGTACACGGGTGCCCATGTGCTAAGCATGGTTCGTGCTCACTACCCCCTGATCGATCTCAAATGCTTGGAGGCTGGGTACCCAAAGGAGATAGACCCAGACCAGGCTGAAGAGCTTCGGACGGCCCAGCTGGAATTGTCGTCAAAGATAATTGGCGATATTAACCTGTGCGGAGGTGGGACAGCACCTATGCAGGGTATGCCATCGACAAGCCAGCTGGAAATGCCATCAGCTACAAGCCAACCAACGGAGCCTGCGGTCTCGACCAGCCAGGCACCGGTGGGGCCATCCCCTTCAGCTTGACTAGCTCCAGAGTCCTCGAGACTCGAGTAGGGTATCAGAGGCGGCGAGCAGTAAATGCCATGCGCCCCGACCAGCCAATGTAATAGGCTTAGAGCTGTAGAAGGAGGACATAGTTGTGTTATTGTAAACTTGAGCCTTTTCAGGCAAGCTTGTAATAACGTAACTGTATATCATTATAAGCTTGTTTGTTTTATACAAAACGTACTTTAAGCTTGAAATTTTGTGTTGGTGTAACTAAGTGGGAATGTGTTAACGTTCTGTTTAGTTGTACCGTTTTGCTCGACACGTCATCCTGAAAAGTTTGTGCGGCCCTAGTCTGGCATGTGGTCGGAGTATGAGGTACTATGACCTGTGCACACGTGAACGCAGACAAGCCAAACCAGGGGGGACCTGCCGATCACCTGCAACGTAGAGAGCGGATCCCGTGCACGTGTTGGGAGGAACCGGAGACAGGGCCTGCTCCGAAAACCATAGAAGGAGTGGTGGTCGGCTTGTACTGGCTTAAGTTAGAATAACCATAAAATTTGGAGTGACACATTAGAGTGGTCGGAGAAATCATAGTTGCTTTAGTAAAGTAAATCGAAAATACAAGTAGAGTACATATCTCAGTAGTTAAGCATAGAAACGTCTAAGCCTGTCGATGTGCCATGAGTTCGGTACGTCCGTGCCGTCTAGATGAGCTAACCTGTAAGACGTTGGACGTGTGACTTCCTTGATTATGAAGGGTCCCTCCCATGGGGTTGCGAGTTTGTGGACACCAGCCTGGTTCGTCTTCCACTTCAAGACTAAGTCCCCGACCACGAAGAAACGCTCTTTAACGTTCTTGTTGTAGTACCTGCGCAAAACAGCAAGGTACTTGGCCGTGCGTACGCAAGAATCAAGCCTTTTCTCTTCTGCGCTGTTGACTTCTAGCTCCCGTACTTCGTCGACCTTGCCTTCGTCGAAGTTCTCTACCCGTGCTGATCGGAAAGCTATATCTGGTGGGAGGACTGCTTCAGCGCCGTAAACCATAAAGTATGGTGAGACGCCAGTGTTACGACTGGGCTGAGTTCGGAGGCCCCAGACAACGGCTGGTAACTCCTTGAGCCATCTTCCAGGAGCTTTATCGTTTTCTCTGTACATCCTCTTTTTCAATGCGTCCAAGATCATGCCATTTGCCCGCTCGACTTGTCCATTAGCTCTAGGATGCGCCACCGAGACGTATTTTACAACTATGCTCCTTTCATCACAGAAGTCCCAAAAAGTGTTCCCGGTGAACTGAGTACCCAGATCAGTAATGATGCTGTTGGGCACGCCGAAACGGTGGATGACCTGGTCGAGGAATGTGACGGCTTTCTCTGAGGATGCCTGTACCAGAGGCATGTATTCTATCCACTTAGAAAACTTATCAATTAGCACGAAGACGCATGTGAATTTCCCAGGAGCTGGTTTGAAAGGCCCGATCATGTCCAGTCCCCAGCATGCGAAGGGCCAAGAGGCTGGAATCGTCTGGATCTCATGTGCCGGTACATGGATTCTCTTGGAGAAGAACTGACAACCTTCACAGCGGCGGACTAGCTTCTCTACGTCGGCCACTGCTGACGGCCAATAGAACCCTGCTCAGAAAGCCTTACCGACCAGTGTTCTTGAGGCCGCGTGGTTGCCGCAGGAGCCAGAGTGAATTTGGTCTAGGAGATGCTTGCCTTCCTCCTGGGTTATACACTTCATCAAGATTTCCTCCTTAGCGTTTTTGCGCCATAACTTGCCATCGACGAGCAGATACTGCTTACTACGACGCATCAGGCGTTCATTTTCTGTTCGATCGATATAACCGCTACCGTCTGTTAAGTACTTGATGAAAGGTGTTCTCCAGTCTGGCTCATGAGTGGTCGGAAGCGGCTCGGTTGTGCTCGGCGCTGGAACCGTAGCCACTAATTGCTGGTCTGAGACTTTGTCGGTCGTTGAATCTTCGTCTTCAATGGAGGGCGTGAGCAGGTCTTGGACGAATACGCCATGTGGGATTTTGGCTCGGGATGATCCTAACTTTGACAACGCATCCGCTGCCTGGTTCTTGTCCCGGACCACGTGTATGTACTCGATGCCATAGAACCTGCCTTCCAGCTTTCTTATCGATTTGCAATATGCGTCCATCTTTTCACTGGTCGTGTCCCAGTCCTTGTTGAGTTGGTTGATGACCAAAGCCGAATCTCCATAAACATAGAGACGTTTAACTCCAAGCTCAACCGCAATGCGTAGACCATGCAAGCATGCTTCATACTCGGCGGCATTATTAGATGCTAGGAAATAAATCCTGAGGACGTACCGGAGCTGCTCCTTGGATGGTGATATGAAAAGAATTCCTGCTCCCGCACCGTCAATGTTGAGAGAACCGTCAAAGTACATCGTCCAATATTCGTCGGATCCCGGAGAAGCAGGCGTGCTTAAGTCTGTCCACTCGACGATGAAATCGACGAGTGCCTGAGACTTGATTGTAGTACGGCTTGCAAATTCCAAGGAAAAGGGGCATAGCTCCATTGCCCATTTGACGATGCGCCCGTTCGCATCCTTATTGCGAATGATGTCCCCCAAAGGATACTCGGTCATGACCACCACACGATATCCGTCGAAGTAATGCCTCAACTTTCGGGATGTTATCAGTATGGCGTAGAGCAGTTTCTGAATCTATGGGTACCTGGTCTTGGATTCATTGAGTACCTCACTAATGAAATAGATTGGCCGCTGTACCTTGTAGGCGTGGCCCGGCTCGTCGCGCTCGACCACCATTGTAGTGGAAACCACCTGATCGGTTGCCGCAATGTAAAGCAGGAGAGTTTCGTCTTCTCTGGGAGCAGTAAGTACCGGAGGTGACGTGAGGTATTGTTTCAGCTGCGTGAAGGCAGCGTCTGCTTCCTCCGACCACTCGAACTTCTCCGACGATTTGAGCAGTTTGAAGAATGGTAGTCCTTTTTCTCCTAATCTTGATATGAAACGGCTCAGAGCAGCCATGCAGCCGGTGAGCTTCTGGACATCCTTCACCTTTTTTGGGGGCTTCATGTCTAAGACAGCTTTGACTTTCTCCGGGTTAGGGCGTATGCCGTCGTAACTGACGACGTTGCCGAGCAGTATGCCAGAAGGGACACCAAAGATGCACTTCTTTGGGTTTAATTTCCATTGGAACGTATTAAGGGCTACGAAGGTGCGTTCCAGATTGTCAACAAGGGTATGTGCTTCCTTGGTTTTGACAACTACATCGTCGACGTAAGCCTCGACGAGGCCGTCTTTTATCTCATCGTTGAGGCAGGCCTATATAGCGCGTTGGTAGGTAGCACCGGCGTTTTTGAGCCCGAACGACATAGTCGTGTAGCAGTAGGCGCCGAAAGGCGTGATGAAAGATGTCTTGATCTGGTCGTCCTTTTTGAGAGCGATCTGGTGATAACCAGAGTAGCAATCGAGAAAGGAAAGCAGCTCGCAACCGGCGGTTGAATCTACGACCTCGTCTATGCGAGGCAAGCCAAAGGGGTCCTTAGGGCAGTGTTTGTTGAGATCAGTGTAATCAACGCACATTCTCCATTCATTATTCTTTTTGCGTACAAGAACCGGGTTGGCTAACCATTCCGGATGATACACTTCTTTGATAAATCCGGCTGCCAAAAGCCGTGTAACTTCTACCCTAATCGCCTCCTTTTTGTCGCGAGCGAACGGTCGTAGCTTCTGCTTGATTGGTTTGGCTTTGCTGTTGACATTCAAGGAGTGCTCAATCAAGTCCCGAGGTACACTGGGCATGTCGGAAGGTTTCCATGCAAACACATCCACGTTGCCCCTCAAGAACCTGACGAGCGCGTCTTCCTATTTGGGATCCAGGTCGGCCCCGATGAGGGCCGTTTTGCTGGGATCTCCCTCGACCAGCTGGATCGTCTTGTGCTCCTTGCACCTGATGTTCTTGCGCGGAGCCTCGAGCTCTGGGATCTCCAAGTGGTCGGCCGTGGTCTTCTTAGCGTTGAGCATGGTCTCGGCCATGCGAATAGAGAGGTCGTGGGCCTCTGCTATTTTGAAGCTGTCGTCCTCGCAGGTATAAGCTGCGTATACGTTGCCCCTGAGGGTTAAAACTCCTTTCTCAGTAGGCATCTTGAGCACCAGATACCTGTAATGAGGTATGGCCATGAACTTGGTGAGCGACGGTCGACCAAGAATAGCATGGTAGGTGCCGTCGAAATCAGCGACCACGAAGTTGACGTAGTCGGTGCGGAAGTGGTCCGGAGTCCCAAACTGCACAGGTAGCGTGATCTGCCCGAGAGGTGTGGAGCTCTGTCCGGGGAGAACGCCCCAGAACTGTGCCTCGTACGACTTCAGGTCCGCCTGGGCTATTTTCAGAGCGGGCAGGCTGTTCTTGAACAGTATATCAATGGAGCTGCCGCCGTCGATCAGTACCCTGTCGAACTGAACCTTGTTGATACAAGGATCGAGGACCAGGGGAAAACGCCCTGGCTCGGGTATGGCGGCCCATTGGTCCTTCCTGCTGAAGTAGATTTCACGGTGAGACCACGGAGGAAGCCACGGATCGGTAAGAAGGTTGTCGTTCTTTGCCACGTTCAAGCAGGCGCGGGCGAGCAGCTTGCGTTCTCATTTGGTCTCAATGGACACCTTGCCGCCGATGATGGTGTGCACGCGATCCGTCGGCTTGATGTATTTATGACGAGGGTCTGCATCGTCGTCGTCGTTGTCCTCGTTGCGCTGTTCCCTCACGTCAGTAGGCTTGTCGGACGTATCCGGAGCCTGTTGGCGCGTATAGATAGTCTTGAGGACGCGACAATTCTCCATGGTATGGTTCGACTTGGGATGGAGTTGGCAGGGGCCCTTCAATGCCTTGGCGTAATCGTCCTCGTAGTTACGACGTCCTCCGCCCTTTTTCACAGTATTGACCTCGCCATCATCTTCCCGAGCACGCTTGCTTCTGTAATCATCACGGCGGTTGCGCCGCTGATTACGTTGATCACGGTGGTCGCGGGAGTCGTTGCGCTGGTTGCGGCGGTCAAAATTGTCGTTCCGACCACGGTTGCCACGGTAATCATCGCGGTGTGGGGGGTGGTCGGAGCGTGGGACCCTTGCTTCTTCTTCGACGATTATCTTTTTAGCGTCGTCAGCGTCCGCGTATTTCTTAGCGGTGGCCAAGAGCGCTGTGACTGACTCAGGTCTTTTCTGGAGGAGCTTGTCTCTCAGGGCGTCGTGGAAGCGGAGGCCGGTGACGAAAGCCTCGATTGCTTCGTTGTCGGATATTGATGGGACCTTGATGCGCATCTCCGAGAAACGCCGAACGTACTCGCGCAGTGGTTCGTCTTTCTGATCTCGGATCCGTTGCAGATCGTACTTGTTGCCGGGTTGTTCACAAGTAGCGATGAAATTGTCAATGAAGGCCTGCTTGAGTTCCTGCCAAGAGTCAAAAGAGTTTGCCGGCAAGCTAACTAGCCATTGGTGACCTGCATGACCAACGGCGACTGGGAAGTAGTTAGACATAACGTGCTCGTCAGCCATGGCTGACCGGCACGCGGTTTCATAGAGCATGACCCATAATTCGGGGTTTTCTTTGCCATCGTACTTCTGAAGCTTCTCGAGCTTGAAATTCTTGGGCCATATGACTTGGCGCAGGTGTGGAGTGAACTGCTTCAGACCCGGCGGACCGTGGATGGTGTCGTACTCCATACGGCGATAGCTTTCATGGGATGCACGATCGTCGGCTCTCTGGTTGATGCGAGCACGCAAATCACGTCCACCGAGGTAATGGCGGAGATCGTTATTGCCATCGCGGCGATCTCGATTGCCACCTGGATTAGCGCTGCGACCGTGGTTATCACGGCGATTGTCGCGGTTATCTCGGCGGTTGTCGCCTCGAACGTCGTGGCGGTTATCCTCCTGGCGGCGGTTGTCGTCCCGACCACCATCACGACCACCGTTCCCGCCTTGACGGTTGTCCGATGGGTCGTTATTGCGCGAGCCACGTAGGTTGAGTGGCTGTGAGCGACTTGAGTATTGGCGGCTGTGGCTTGATTCGACAGAAACGGATGGAGCCCGGGCTTGGTTCATCTCTGCGGTCTGAGCCATAGCAGCCGTCAGATAAGCTTGTATGTCATCACGGATTACTTGAGTCTCGGGAGTGTTGGGCAGCCGCTGCATCGTCGCCATGGCGACGGCTACGTTGGCGCTTGGGGTCTTGAAGACTTGTTTATCCCCCACCCTGTCGAAAGCATTGTTGAGGTCGCGCGGTTGGACCCTTATGCGTCGTGCCTCCTGGTCTGCTTCAGCTTCGATTTGCCGGCGATTAAACCGGTCAATATTGCGTGCTTCGCGTGCAGTCTTTTCTTGTTCTGTTTCGCCAACTACTGGCGACTCGTCGTTGCTGACAACATGGATCAAATCCCCTCGTCTTGGCGGGAAAGACGGAAATTGGGGGAAACCCGGGGCGTGGTCTGGTAGATCCAGATCGTATTGGGCGCCTTCATCTTCGTGACGCTGAAGCTCGGTGTGGACAGATGCGTTGGATGCGATGCCGGATGAGGAGCTGGAGTCACCTTCTCGGACTGTGTGGACGGATCCTTCCCGATAATCTTCGATCCGGACCATGTTGACGATGTTGCATGGCTTCGGCCGAGATCGGTGTACAGGACACAGATCCGAGCGGTGTCGCAGGTTGTACGCGTAGCTGGAGGCAGCGTTTTGCAGGCCGTAGGGCTGGACCTGGTGGTTCTCCGTCGGGGCTTCGTACTCGCAGAGTCGGAGACCCGTCGCGATGTCTGGCCGGCGACGAGCGAAACGCCCCTCAGGAGTTGATACGACCACAAGATCTGTTCCAAATCGCACAGGACGACTGGTCCGAGCTGGTCGGATAGATCTGTCGTGGAGAGCTGTTACCTGCCCGTTAGGTTGGATTTGAATCGTACTTACCAGAGCCAGGGTTTCAGCGAGTTGGATGCTGACCCGATCAACGGAATCGAGCAGGTCGGTGTTGTCGATCTGCTTCCCTCTGTAGCGGGGAAGCGGATGACGGGTTGTTGGCGTGGCTGTAGGCGTGGTCGGAGCCAGATGTCCCGTGGTCGGAGCCAGGTCCATCGTGGTCGGAGCCATGTTCACCGTGGTCGGAGCCGTGTTCACCGTGGTCGGAGCCGTGTTCACCGTGGTCGGAGCCGTAGCCGATGCAGGTGAAGTAGTCGTCGGCGCAGGCTGAATCCATGCCACCCCCGTGGCCATGGCGATGGAGTCGTCGGAGCTGGTGGTCCAGGTGATCTGGCCGACGGTGAACGTGAGGCCGCTGGGCGTAGCCATGGAGCCGGAGATGATGACCATCTTGTTTGTTTGGAGAGCAGTACGCACACCCCCAACCTGGCGCGCCACTGTCGACGAAATATGGTCGGCAGTCTACCTAGGGGTATGCCTAAGGTAGTAGATTATCGGTAGACAGATGCGCAAGCCCCAAACAAGACGGTGACGCAAGACAGACACGAGGTTTTATCTAGGTTCGGCCGCCAAGAAGGCGTAATACCTACGTCCTGCGTCTGATTTGTATTGCTGTATGTCAATGAGAGATAGATTTTAGAGGGGTCCCCTGCCCGCCTTATATAGTCCGAGGGGCAGGGTTACAGATCTGGAAACTAATCCTAGTCAGTTACAATTGCCATATCTGGCCGGATAAGGATTCCTATTCTAACCGACCAGGATCCTGCTTGGTCGCCAAATCCGTCTTGATTCCTTGTGCGGGACTCCGATCAGGTTAACTGGGCCGCACGTCATCTTTCGGGTGGACTGAACCCATCGATCCGGGCCAGCCCAAGCTTAGCCGTAAGGGTATAGGGGTTAATACCCCCACACTCACGCTGTTCTAGCTAAACGGTGATGAAAGGTGGTTCTCCATCATGCCACTAGCGAGGCCTAGGGTTACTTAACCTAAGGCGTGTGAGAAAGGAGGGAGACGGTGAACCAACTCGATGGTGGTGAGCTCAAGCGCCATGACGGCCATGGCGGGCGCGCGTGGGGCAGCGACTCATTCCGGTGCTGTCATGCGGTAGCGTCATCCCTAACTCCAGCCTAAGCTACTAGACCCTAGCACGGTGCTGGACCAAAGAAAATGAAGGCATGTGGTGTGGCAGAACGGTGGAGCCACGGTGAGCCGCGAGTGCGGCGACGCTCCGGTGATGGTGGCAGCTGTGGCGAGGCGAAATGCCGCTCTACCTAGGTTCAATAGGTGGTGCTGGTGGCTTGAGGAGGTGGATGTGATGGCATAGTAGCTGTGGCCAAGACGAATCGTTTGGTGGAGCTACGTCGGCGGTGAGTGGCTGTGGTGGAGGTACAGTGGTGCTCGGTGAGCTCGGCGCAGCGCAGCGGTGAGGCAGAGCGAGCAGGAGAAGGCAAAGATGTGTGAGTGGAGTGAATGGTGGGTGTGCGACGCTTAAGTGCGTGTGTTGGCCTGACCGGCTAGGCCAACACTGGTGTACAACCGCCATGCAGTGGCCGCAGCCTATGGCCGGTCGGCCACTGTCGGGCGCGCGCGCGCGGTTCAGGTGTTGCCTTCGCCGACTGACAGCGTGAATTGGTGATCTAATTACTCCTAATCCATTGCAAATTAGTAAAAACTTCCTTAATGAAAGTTGTAGAGCTACATGAGATCTCCAACTTTGCTTTAAGAACCATAATCTAATTCTCACTAGTTAACAGACTACATTGCTCTAAAGTGAGGTGCATTGAAATTGTAAACAACCCTAAGAAACATTTTGAAGTCCAAAACAATATTTTGTTAATACTTGTGAGCTATTTTTGAGCATGCTATGCACCGAATTAGATCTGGACCCAAAAATAAAAGTTGTTACCCTAGTCAAGTAATACAACTTTGCTTAAGGGTGCACTGCCATGCAAACACTCTATGCTATAGTTAAACTTAGGTCAAACATACAACTTGAAAATGAAAGCCTACACTATAACCATGACTTAGAGGCCAAATGGGTCCAAGTCATGAATACCAAAGTTGTTCCATGTGACATTATAAACATGTTTAAGGTACTCCTAAGATCCCACAAATATTTTATACATTGGTCACATGTAAATCCTAGCGTATGTAAAGTATTTAGTAACAAACACATATGATATAAGCAATCCTAGAGACAAAATTTGAGATGCTCATGGTCATGAATGATCAATGATGCTTGTGCTAATGCAATATCAATGCCAAATGCATGCTTAACACCTAGGGTGTTATATCAACTCTTTAGCAATTTGCTTGCCCAACTCGACGACATTGGCTTGCATCTTTTGTGTCTGACATTGTTTCTTCTCACACGGTGAAGCGCTAAAAGAAGACCTTACTCTGATACAATTAAAAGGATCTAAACAATGCCTAGAGGGGGGTGAATAGGCGTATCTAAAAATTTCTACACAAAACTCAAAGTAACTTGTCAGTCACTGCCAAAACTTCTGACAGTTTGGGCCGAAACTTCCGACAGCCGGATGTTCCGACACAAACAATCGGTAGTTCTGACTCCTAAGTGAACTACTCAATCCAAGCTAAAATGAACTTTGTGAATCCGATAACTTACAACCCCACTTCCTAGTGGTAAGGTGAAGCGTCAGGGTTCCTCTTTTGACACCGAAAAGCCTTCACTCCGTAGTTTGAGTCAAACCCTAAGAGATGCTTTGGGGGAGAAGAGAAAACAACCAAGAACAAATATGATAGCACAAATCACAACAACAAGCACGCGAGATACAAGGATTTATCCCGAGGTTCGATAACCCCACAAAAGAGCTCCTACGTCCTCGTTGTTGAGGTGACCACAAAGGTCAGCGTCTCTTCCACCTCCTTGCCTCTCTCAAGGCAACCACAAAGGTCACTTGAGCTTTCCACTAAAAAATCAAGGGTAATACAAATTTTCCAAGACTCTTCCACAAAATGGAAGCTCTTGGGTGACGCCTAGCCTGCTAGGAGCAAAGCTCCAAGAGTAATATACGCAAATCCAACTGCTTAACGAAGAAATCAAGTGCTCAAGCTCGCCAAAGTGATTCTCTCACTCAATCCACTCTCCTTTCACTCAAATCCTTATGGGAATCGAAGTTAGGAGCAAAGGGGAGAGGAGATGGGAGCAATGAATGTTTGGGAGCTATTTTGGCCGGAGTTAGGTCACAATGAATGAGTGGGTAATAGTTAGAAGAGAGAAGAGAGCTATTTATACTCATAGGCATAATCTAACCGTTTAGATCTGCATCGGAAGTTCCAACACAGATCATCAGAACTTCCGGTGCCTATAGAAACACTGTTCATGGTGCAATCAACTAGACTTGCTTGGCTAGCGTAGGAACTCCCGGCGGCTGTCGGGACTTCTGGCTCAAGCGACTAAGTCCTAAGGCCTGAGACTTTCAGCGGGAGCCGGGACTCCCGACAGCCGCAACTCCCCGCAAAAGTCGGCACTTCTGACGACCAAACTCCCAAAAAATATATCTAAGTGTTCGTGAGGTGCTTGAGTGTCTCTCTTTTGATTTTATTTTTATGCTTGTGCACTCTATCTTCTTCAGACCACCTAAATTTGCATCCCTCTTTATAGTACGACAAACCTAAACCCAAAACAAAAGATAAAAGCTTTGAAGATCGTTTTGAGTTCGTCCACCTTTTATACTTAAGAATTGAGGGACATTGTTTCATCTAAATCAACTCTTTGATTCTTTTATGGGACTAAAGCTATGATAAATCTCATTAAGATTTCATTAGCCCCTAATTTGAATGTCATCAATACACCAAAAACCATATAGGGGGCAAATGCACTTTCAACGTATGCACGATAGAGAATGTAGACGTCAAACGTGGTCTACAACAGCAATAGGCCAGGGCAAACTGCTGTTAGGTGCTGCGAGGAACAATAGATTCAAAGTAGCTAGGGTTCTAGACTGCTGTGAGGTGTTGCCATTCAAAGTAGCTAGAATCAGGACAAGCGAGCACTCACTTGGTCGTCTTCGGCATCGGAGAGCTCAACTTCCTCACACCCCCGCAACCGTTGTCACCGATGGCGGAGTAGGACATACGGTGACAACGACGTGCAAGGCACTGTGTAGGGGTTCTTCTCCTGTCTCCTCACGCCACAATATGCCTTGTCGCCTCCTCCTCGCTTGGCAGAGATAGAAGCGGGTGGTGGTGGTGGTGGCGGCAGAGGCGACGCGGGTGTCTTTGGGGTAGCACACGACATCAAAGAGGGTGAGGAGAGTCATGCGCGAAGCTAGCAAGGACGGGGAGCCAAGGGGTGGAGCTGGCGGCGGCGATGGCAGCGGAGAAGGAGCGCGAGGAGAGTTTGACTGGGGTGGAGGGAGACCGGTGGGCCCCACATGTCGGCGCATGTCAGATCGCAGGCAGGGCAAAGGAAGCCTAGCAGGGCGAAGAAGGTGTTGATGATTCCACTACGGGCTTTTTAGAGTAGAGATGTTCGCTTGCTGGTTATTAATTACATATAAATGCTAAAATTGAATAGCCAAACTTAAATTCTCGACCAACTATCTTTCCAAAATCTATCATTTTTTTTTAATTTCTAAGAAAATTACCAATATGGGTTGCTTGAACGGTCCAAAAAAGTAAAGGACCCTTTTTCAAAAGGGAAACGAGCCCTCGTCAGAACAAAAGAAAATGTTTGGTCTATTAGATCTATATTTGAAGTCTAAAATTCTAGTCTCTATGACATTAGAGAGTAACTGGTATCTAAAGATCTATAAGAGCATAACAAGCATAAATTCAAACTTCTTAAATCTAGGATCCCCGTACCTCCGAAATCTTTCTACAATTGAATTCGCTCATGACGTCTCCTCCCTCAACGTTTTTTCCCCATCGTCCTCTATCCCACTCGCATGCAGTACCCGCGCTAGTATACGAAAAGTTGAAATTTTTTGAGCGACCAAAATACTTTTTTGAATTTAATTTTCATGTTTCGTTTTAGTATACGTGGTTGGTTGGGTCTTGGCCTCTTGGGTCTTGACGTCTTGTAGCACACGGAGTAGTATGTGTAGGTCGGACGCTTTTTTTTTTGTTCATTTCTGGCCCATGAAGTGATTTTGGGCCCGATAACCCATTCATCCATGCCCTAACCCTAGGGCGCCGTCCATATAAAAACCTAGCTCCATCCTGTTCTCAAACCCTTAGACGCAGTCGGCCGCCGCAGACCGGGAGTGGCCGACGCGCCGACACCGTATCCTCAGATCAGCGGCGAGCCGTAACCACGCCACTTCGCTAACGCCCGACGAGGTACACTGCCGCACGCGCGCGCGCGCGCTTCTCTTCCTTCTCTTTTCGCTGTGCTTTGAGCGCGCTTCTCTTCCTTCTCTTTTCGCTGTGCTTTGAGCCTGTTTGTTTGATGCCCAGATCTACTGGGTTTGTCGTCTATGTGTGATGGGGTGAGTCGATTCATGCACTTGATTAGCGTTTGTCGTCTATGTGATGAGCTGAGCCGATTCATGCACTGGATTTCTAATCAAGTGTTGTTTCCGCCTCCGCTGCCTTTATTTAGTGTCTATGTTTGAACTTGATTGCAGTTTACAACTGATTGTTGAGCCATAAATTATAACCGTTTCGTTGTTTTAGACTAGATCCAGTTTCCGATCTATGATATTACGTGGCTGAGACACTTGAACTCTGTTTTGCGTGTTTGAACTGAGCCGCTTCATGTGCTGGAGTAGTAATCCAAGTTTTGTTTCAGCCTCCTCATCTACCTTTCGTATGTACTCCGTATATAAACCTGATTGCAGTTTGCAACTAATTCTCGGCCATAGATTATTACTGTTGCGTTGTTCATTAGATTCAGTTTCCGATCTCTGATATTACGTGTGGGGTACTTCCACTTTAGATTTTCCTGTTCTTGGGGATTGTTTGGTTTCTGGTTTAATCCCATATATTTATTTCTAACTGTTTTTATCTCCTAAATTTGACGTACCTATATTTATTTCTAACTGTTTTTACCTGCTAATTTTGATGCAAGCAGAAGTGTAGCATTTCCCTTCAGCCATGGGTAAGGAGAAGACTCACATCAACATTGTGGTCATTGGCCATGTCGACTCTGGCAAGTCGACCACCACTGGCCACCTGATCTACAAGCTTGGAGGTATTGACAAGCGTGTGATCGAGAGGTTCGAGAAAGAGGCTGCGGAGATGAACAAGCGGTCCTTCAAGTATGCATGGGTGCTTGACAAGCTCAAGGCTGAGCGTGAGAGAGGTATCACAATTGATATCGCCCTGTGGAAGTTCGAGACCACCAAGTACTACTGCACTGTCATTGATGCCCCTGGACACCGTGACTTCATCAAGAATATGATCACTGGCACTTCCCAGGCTGACTGTGCTGTTCTTATCATTGACTCCACCACTGGTGGTTTTGAGGCTGGTATCTCCAAGGATGGCCAGACCCGTGAGCATGCTCTCCTTGCTTTCACACTTGGAGTGAAGCAGATGATTTGCTGCTGCAACAAGGTATGATTCCAGGAATTCCTCTCTAGTCTGGTTAATGATCTGAGATGCTTGTAATTATGTGTTTGAATAGTCTAGCAATATTTATCTGCACTCAATTATACTGTCTTCAAGTTGAATACTGTATTTGCATTCTGGTTAAATAGCTGATTTTAGTTGTACTAAATTTGATGAAATGAAATTGATTGCTTAAGGCCGTCTGCTTCCTGCATGTTAATGTATGATAGCAATTCATTTTCATTAGTTTTCATAATCTAATATGATTTTTCCAGGACAATTTTCCAATAGGTCATTTAAATTTATGATTCCACTTGTTTTTAGAAATTCTGAAGTTCTTGGAATACTTGCAATACATATGGAATTAAAGCACAAGAGTTTGCATAATTTAATTGTCTTTATATGATTATAATTGGTACTTAGTGTTTACTTTGTCAATCAGTAGGATTTGTTGGCATGCACCAGTTTTTCTTGCTTTATATTTTTATAGCCTGCACTAGTAGTCACAACAACAACAACAAAGCCTTCCCAAACAAGTTGGGGTAGGCTAGAGTTGAAACCCAGCAGAAGCCATCAAGGTTCAGGCACGTGAATAGCTATTTTCCAAGCACTTCTATCTAAGGCTAAGTCTTTGGGTATATTCCATCCTTTCAAGTCTCCTTTTATTGCCTCTACCCAAGTCAATTTCGGTCTTCCTCTGCCTCTCTTCATGTTACTATCCTGGCTTAGGATTACACTACGCACCGGTGTCTCTGGAGGTCTCTGTTGGACATGTCTAAACCATCTCAACCGGTGCTAGATAAGCTTTTCTTCAATTGGTGCTACCCCTAATCTATCACGTATATCATTGTTTCGAACTCGATCTCTTGTATGACCGCAAATCCAACGCAACATACGTATTTTCGCGACACTTATCTGTTGAACATGTCTTTTCGTAGGCCAACATTTTGCACCATACAACATAGCAGGTCTAATCACCATCCTATAAAACTTGCCTTTTAGCTTCTGTGGTACCCTTTTGTCACATAGGACACCGGATGCTTGGCGCCACTTCATCCACCCTGCTTTGATTCTATGGCTAACATCTTCATCAATATCCCCGTCTCTCTGTAGCATTGATCCTAAATATCGAAAGGTATCCTTTCTAGGCACTACTTGACCTTCCAAACTAATATCTTCCTCCTCTCAAGTAGTAGTGCCAAAGTCACATCTCATATACTTAGTTTTAGTTCTACTGAGTCTAAAACCTTAACTCTAGTTTCTGATTTACTACTGTCCGGCTTACATCAACTAGCACTACATCGTCCGTGAAAAGCATACACCAAGGGATGTCCCCTTGTATGTCCCTTGTGACCTCATCCATCACTAAGGCAAACAGATAAGGGCTCAAAGCTGACCCTTGATGTAGTCCTATCCTAATCGGGAAGTTATCCGTGTCTCCATCACTTGTCCGAACACTAGTCACAACATTGTTGTACATGTCCTTAATGAGCCCGACGTACTTTGTTGGGACTTTATGTTTGTCCAAAGCCCATCACATAACATTCGTATTTTATCATAAGCCTTCTCCAAGTCAATAAAAACCATGCGTAGGTCCTTCTCCCTATACCGCTTCATAACTTGTCTTATTAAGAAAATGGCTTCCATGGTTGACCTTCCGGGCATGAAACCAAATTGGTTCATAGAGACCCGCGTTATTGCTCTCAAGCTATGCTCGATAACTCTCTCCCATAGCTTCATAGTATGGCTCATCAACTTAATTCCTCGGTAATTAGTACAACTTTGAATATCCCCTTTATTCTTGTAGATTGGTACCAATATACTTTTTCTCCACTCGTCAGGCATCTTGTTCGATCGAAAAATATGGTTGAACAGCTTGGTTAGCCATACTATAGCTATGTCCCTGAGGCATCTCCCCACCTCGATTGGGATACCATCCGGTCCCATCGCCTTACCTCGTTTCATCCTTTTCAACGCCTCTCTGACCTCAGATTCTTGGATTCTCTGCCCAAAGCGCCTATTGGTGTCATCAAAAGAGTCATCCAACTGAAAGGTTGTGTTCTTATTCTCACCATTGAACAATTTGTCAAAATACTCTTGCCATCGATGTCGGATCTCATCCTCCTTCACCAAGAGATGCTCCCTTTCATTCTTAATGCACTTAACTTGGTTGAAGTCCCTTGTTTTTCTCTCACGAACCCTAGCCATCCTATAAATGTCCTTCTCTCCTTCCTTCGTACTCAAATGTTGGTAAAGATCCTCGTACGCTCTACCCTTTGCCACACTTACAGCTCTCTTTGCAGTCTTCTTTGCCATGTGAAGTATGTTTATCCGCCTGGTGGTTATTTCTATTGACCCCCAAGAAATTTCATCCCTTAATTAAGTGTAGTCTACCAGTAAGCTTTGATTACTATGTTCTTGCATTTTTACTGTTTGCTTGCTGTTTAGGTCACTTATCTCATTCAACTAATGGTATTGTTCGGGTTTTGCTGTTTTACAGATGGACGCCACCACACCCAAGTACTCAAAGGCCCGTTATGATGAGATTGTGAAGGAAGTCTCTTCCTACCTGAAGAAGGTTGGGTACAACCCTGACAAGATCCACTTTGTTCCCATCTCTGGTTTCGAAGGTGACAACATGATTGAGAGGTCCACCAACCTTGACTGGTACAAGGGCCCAACCCTACTTGACGCTCTGGACTTGATCAATGAGCCGAAGAGGCCTTCAGACAAGCCCCTGCGTCTCCCCCTTCAGGATGTGTACAAGATTGGTGGTATTGGAACTGTTCCTGTTGGGCGTGTTGAGACTGGTATCATCAAGCCTGGTATGGTTGTTACCTTTGGTCCTAGTGGCCTTACTACTGAGGTTAAGTCTGTTGAGATGCACCATGAGGCTCTCCAGGAGGCCCTTCCTGGTGACAATGTTGGCTTCAACGTTAAGAATGTTGCTGTGAAGGATCTGAAGCGTGGGTATGTGGCCTCCAACTCCAAGGATGACCCTGCCAAGGAGGCTGCTAGCTTCACCTCCCAGGTCATCATCATGAACCACCCTGGGCAGATCGGCAACGGCTATGCCCCAGTGCTGGACTGCCACACCTCACACATTGCTGTCAAGTTTGCTGAGCTCGTTACCAAGATTGATAGGCGGTCTGGCAAGGAGCTTGAGAAGGAGCCTAAATTCCTCAAGAACGGTGATGCTGGTATGGTGAAGATGGTTCCCACTAAGCCCATGGTGGTGGAGACCTTTTCTGAGTATCCTCCTCTTGGTCGCTTTGCTGTCCGGGACATGAGGCAAACTGTGGCTGTCGGAGTCATCAAGAGTGTGGAGAAGAAGGACCCAACTGGAGCCAAGGTGACCAAGGCTGCCGCCAAGAAGAAATGAGGTCTGGATGGTTCTGTGTTTGCTTGAGGGATACCTAGTGGGAGCTTAATATCTCTCTTTGTTCACGTTATTGCTGTTATTGCGTGAGCAACTAAACTGTGCGAGCAATGTTTGTCTTGTCGATTTAGTACTGTTATTTTCGTTGGTTAAAACCAGGGTGCTATTAAGACTAATTTCTATTATTTTGATATCGAACATAGGGTGTGAGCCATACATGGTTGAGTTTTGTTACTACCCTTGCTGCAGTGTGTGCCTGTTTACCTATGTTGTTTCTAAATAGCTGATGATTCGCTCGTCCATACCTGTCTAGTATCTACTGCGTTCAAATTTAATCTAAAAAGGTGCCAAATCGCATATTGATGGTTTTGAAAATTTGATACTTATGATACATTTTGATTGTAGTCCTGAAAATATAGTTTTTACTACTGTATTGTTTTACATTTTTCATGACAGGTTTTTGCCTAAGATCTTTTTAAGTTTCCAATCTAAACAGTTTGGCTCAGACCTTTTACAAAATGAAGCATTTGAGGGAGTACTATTTTACATTTTGGAGTCGAGCTTATTTAGTCGTTGAGAATTGTTTGGCCACTTCTTGGAAGTAGGTTGAATAAGGTGTACAAGAATGCAATTGCAAAACGTGGGATTGAAAAACATAGAAAGAAGATCGTACATTGTGGGTCTTTAGATGACAAACTTGACAGTCCTTTAGCATGGACCCGACATGAACTTGCAGTCCTTGCATGGATCCTACGCGTGAGCCAACTATAGAAAGAGGATCGGAGGATCGAATAGATTGTTAGTTCTGTATTTTTTATATAAAAATCCTCCGTTCTAAAGGATGTCTAAATATTTTCCGTCGTCTTTCAGGAAAAAATTTCTTGAATCTCATATTCAAAGATTCTTTTATACTCAGAAACGGAGTAACAATTGAACACAGGAACATCCTAAGGGAAAGATAATGGTCTCAATTCCCATATACGTCTTAAAATTACTCCTCCCTCCATCACGAGATGATACACAGTATTTTAATGAGAAAAGACTATAACATAGATTTCAACCATTGATTTTTTAAATACGTTGTTATTTGCTTAAAAAATAATATTAAATGTAGAGATATTTTGAATATAAATCTATTGATATAAGTTTTATCTCTGTATAAATTTATATCTAACTGGGATAATTATTACTTAGCATTTACAAAATTTGTTTTTATTAAAATGAGATGCGTTAATTATTATTTTTAGACGGAGGAATACGGTGACTAGTGCCGGTAATTTTTCATGGCGGTAATTTTCAGTGGACAAGCGCATGGGCCACCAGGCATTGATCTCAGCTCCGACGCTGCACCAGGAAGCATCGGCCAGAAAGTGAACCGTCCCTTGTGTTGTGCTTGACCCTCGCTGCGCCATTTGGGCCTGACCCATCCTGCAACTCATGACTAATGACATGTTCACTTGGCTGATAAGTCATGATTGAAATTACTATTGACTAATTTGTTGTGAGAGAAAAATACTGTTTGTTTGCTGAAAAAATACGGCTTATAATCCAAGCGAACATGGCATAACTTTGGGCCTGACCCATCCTGCCACCCATGACGATACTGGGTGGTTCGTTTTCCCTCAGACTAGAAACATAGCAAATCCGTGCTTTTCATGGTGTTGATCAGTGTATCATGCTGACATGGGACATGACTCGCTCCTCATAACTCGTCAGATTGGACCATTCAGTTATAGATTAAGTCTATGTTTTAATCAGTCAAAGATCCCAAACTTGGTGCATATTTAAGATGTAGCTACTAGCAATTCTCAAGGATAACCACATCGCAAAAGAACATATATAGTTGTCTAACAATAAATAGGTAATTTGCTCATCCAAGGCAATTACTTCACGTTAAACTTCATGCTCAGCTACTATTTGGAAAGTATTCTCGTCTTATGCATCCGTATTGTAGACCTAGCATATTTATTTAGCGCTACTGCTGATATTTTCCTTTGCTATATTAATATTTTTTCTCGATCACGCAAAAGATTTGCACGTCTTTGTATTAAGAGAGAATAGTTTGATTACAACGGGATGACTTAAAGATTTTCAATAAAGTTCATTGTCTCCCCGACACGACACGATGCTTAGCCTATTACTCGATCTAGAAGCCAACCAAGGTGTTTGGCGAAAACCCGAGGCAAGTTATGCCCTCGTGGTCTGCTGGCGGCGCCTCTTGCGTGCACCGACATCGCCCTCCGGCGGGAATAGCTCCCGTAGTGCCTGCATATGTTTAGGGTTGTCGCCAAAGATCTTCGCCGTGGACGCGAGCTCCGCCTGTCCTTTAGTGTGCCCAAGCCGCTTCCTCACAAGCAACTCTCCCCTTTTTGACCCAGGGATTTGCGAAAGGCTTTGTGCTGCAATGCGCCTGCTACGCTCGGGATCTTTGGCCATGGGGTAGCCTCGGGTTGCTCCGCTGAGGGAAGTTGCAGCAGTGGTGGCGTCCGTGGTTTCTTGATTTTGTCCACAAAGCGTTTGAGGCGACGCTCAGCTGACGCCGAGTTCGCGGCGGGCGGCGGCGTGCGCTGCTCCATGTCCGGTGCGGCTTTTGGGACGTGCACTGTTTGTCGTCCGGCACCCGCTCAGTGGACTTGTTCGCCTGGTGCTATATATTAATATAATAAACAATAGTTATAAAGAGCAATGTTGCGGCACTTATAGACCTTACGTGAAACCAATCCCAAAAGCATACCAGACAGCTGTCTGTTCAATAAGAATATACAAGATTTCAGCCACATTTAGGCACACTTAAATTATTTTTTATCTATCCACATTGAGTATGAGTTATGCTCAAATGCTTTGACCTTTAACTGAGCTTTCTAACAAATATTGATCTTGCATATTCTTCTCTTCATCCGATGATGTCCATGGCCATTGACCAGTATTCTGATCTCCTGAGGCATTTTGAATGGTGGCTATCGGCCTCTATCCAGCCACCTTTCTCTTGGATGATTATGTGGATTTGAGAAAGCAAACAATGGAAAGCAAATTGGTCTGGACTTAGAATTTTTTTATTGATTTATTCCTCTTGAATTGAATGAATTGAAATTCAATAAACACCAAATTTGTTATGATTAAATAAATTGCCCATGTATCTTGAGTGTCAAAATTCATAAAAATCTATCTGGTCTCTGAATAGGCCCACGAACTCAAACTGAATGTACCTCTGCAACAGAGTACGTAGACTGCACAACACATGATATACTACTAGGCTCAAAAAACTGAAAAAAATCACAGAAGCTGGGTCTCAACGTTAGCTATAGCTTCTCAGTTGACAATTTCTGCATGTAAAACAACGATATTTTTTTTTTGATAAGTCCGACGGGAGGGGAAAGAACCCCCCACCTGGATTGATATACTGATTGGTGGCTCTTAAGCAGCCATATGATTACAAAGATACATTTTGTTGTTTGGTGCTAAGTTTACATTACGCTAGCTATTACAGAGCACCAAGTTGTAGCAACACTTGTATCACTTCTCGGCAATCGGGCTCCCCACAGGTGGGCTTCAGTCTTGCATGCCGCCAGTGCCGCATTTAGCATGATTCTGTCATTCCTGAACACGATGTTGTTCCTTCTCTTCCAGATATGCCAGTAGCAAAGGAGCAGAAATGTGGTGAAGAATTTCTCAGGTATATGCGGCGGTGGCTGGATATCTCGGAGCTCCTGAATTGGCCAGTTGGCTTCCGTGTGTATTTGCATGGCTTCCCAGAACTGCCTTGCATTTGGGCAACCAAAAATTATGTGACTTGGCGTCTCTTCCGGTGCTTGACATGCTTCGCAGGTAGTGCTGTCAACAATTCCTTTCCTTCTTAATAGTGTCCTACACTGTATCCTTTCCTGTGATAGCAGCCAGGCGAAAAATTTCACCCGTGGTGGGGCTTTGTTGTTCCAGACAGACCGTGTCCATGCATCCGGGCTGGGTCCTGCATTTTTCAGCGCCCTACACAGTAGAGATGTGTCCAGGTCTCCGTTTTTCTTTAGCATCATATCGGACCTTGCCGTCGATCTCTGCCTTCCGTGAGTGAGTGGTGCTCCATAATAATGTCGAGTACCTGGACGAGTTGTTCAGTGGCAGCGCTAGACTGTCTTGTGACGATATATCGATGGTGGTCACCTTGGTATGCCTGGTGCACCGTGATCTCGTGCTGACGGCAGTGGCTGAGGAGCTCTGGGAATCTCCCAGCAAGGCTGTCATTTCCATCCCACACATAAAACAACGATATTGAACTTACCTAGGGGACAATTTCTCTATGGAAAACAACGAGACTGAACTTACCTAGGAGAATTCTCTTTCATGCTACAGATCTGAGGGAGAGGGAAGGTACGCATCAGCAGCCGTAGGAACAGTGGAGGTCGTGGGCTCGTAGCCCGTGGGGATCTTCGCAACGGTGCCAAAGCCGCAATGTTCACCTCGCGCCGCACCATAGTTGCTTAACTTTTGCAATCATGCCGCTGCTGCCGAGGAAAGGGAAGATCAAGGAAGGGAGTGTACTGACTACTGAAGGACCAACAGAGTGGTCGAGAGGAGGCGTCCGTTGAATTGCTGCTCTGTACTCTTCGGTGCTTGCAAAGCGGAGAAGACAAGGCGCCATGGATCGCCGCGGGAGCTGCACACTCCTACATGTACCACGGCTGCGGAGAGGCGAGGCGGGCAACGGATCGTCTCGATACACAAAAGTACGTGGTGGAAGAGCACGCGGCGAAGGCTGTGGAAAGACTCGATGCGGTGCGCCGTTTTGGTGGCCCGATCAAAATCCTACGACGTGACGTGAGAGACGAGGCAACGTGGCCCAATGAAAAGATGCTGCCAAGAAAGAAGATTGGAAAAGGAAAGATGCGTCCGTACAAAGCTAGTTTTCCGAAGGGTCACATGTAGGGCCCAGATGGAAGTCACCAACACATCTGACGGCTCACAAAGCCGCTTAGACCTCAAGCTAACCCACGCCGGCCACCCTGTAATCGCGGCGCAGGCGGTCGCGTCGAACGCAAGCAGGCGACGGCACGGCGCCCCTATATATAGCCACAGCCACGGCGATCACCTCCCCACCCATAGACCTCCTTGTCGCAGGCGATCCCTCCAATCCGTCGCCCACCTAACGTCTCCGACACCGTCGACTCGCCTCCGAACCCCGGACCACGGATTCGACCCCAATGGTGCGCTCCTTTCGATCTTGAACCCTTTGTCTCCGTCGAGGGTTTCGGCGTATTTGGTGTGCGAGACCGACGTCGCTGTCGAATCTTGCTTGATCCGTTCCGATCCGCCGTCCCACGCCGTCCTAGTTCCTAGTGCTATGGTTCTTTTTTTTCTCTCGTGTTGATTTGTTGATTTTCGTATACGGACGCAGGCTCTGCCGAATACCCAGCCCGTGGACTACCCCAGCTTCAAGCTAGTCCTCGTTGGCGACGGTGGCACTGGTGAGGCTATTGATCTTGTTGTTCGCAGTTTATCGGTAGCGCTTCAACGTTGCCGAACTTTTGACAAACTGTGCCCCTCTTGCCATCTCGCAGGGAAGACGACGTACGTGAAGAGGCACATCACCGGGGAGTTCGAGAAGCGATACGAACGTGAGCAGCAAACATTTAATTTTTTTTCTCTCTCTCTCTCGCGCGCGCGTGTATATATATATATATATATATAGGTGGCCGCAGAATAAATTATTTTGTGGTCACTTTGAGTTACGATAATTACTATACTAATTTACGAGATTATGGTAACCCTCTCATAAGTAATTTACTATAACATTATGGTAAGTATCGTCTTGAATTATAGTAACCCATGTATCGTAAATGTGTATTGTTATTATCGTAAATTGGTACAAACATTATCGTAAATCAAGGTGGCTATAAAATAAGTTAAGTTATTATTTGGCCAGCTGCAGAATAGTCTTACCGTTATATATATATATATATATATATATATATATATATATATATATATATATATATATATATATATATATAGAACTACTATCCTGTAGCTGGCTATAGAATAACTTATTCTGTAGCCACTTTGAGTTACGATAATTACTATGTTAATTTACGAGATTATAGTAACCCCTTACTAAGTGGTTTAATATAACGTTATGGTAAATATCCCCATGTGTTATAGTAACCCAACTATCGTAAATATGTATTGAAATTATCGTAAATTAGTATATAAAATTATAGTAAATAGAGGTGGCTACAGAATAACTTATTTTGTAGCCGGCTACTGAATAGCCGTATATATATAGCTATATAAATAACTTATTCTGTGACCACTTTGAGTTACGATAATTACTATGCTAATTCACGAGATTATAGTAAGATTATAGTAACTCATTACTATGTGATTTATTATAACGTTACGGTAAATATCCTCATGTGTTATAGTAACACAACTATCGTAAATATGTATTCACTTTATCGTAAATTAGTATATAAAATTATCGTAAATAGAGGTAGCTACAGAATAACTTTTATATATATATATATATATATATATATATATATATATATATATATATATATATATATATATATATATATATATATATATATATATATATATATATATATATATATATATCCCGATTTCGGGTTCTTGGGGAAGGGCATAGACCTCTTGCTGTTTAAGATCTCGCCTAACTGTCTGATTGGGCTGTTCGTTCTCGATTTGCAGCAACAATCGGGGTGGAGGTGCGCCCTCTGGACTTCACCACGAGCCATGGCAAGATAAGGTTCTACTGCTGGGACACGGCCGGCCAAGAGAAGTTTGGTGGCCTCCGTGATGGATACTAGTAAGAACCTTGCAACCCAACTAGTTCTTCACTTCATTCAGATGTTGCAACTTAGACATTTAGCAGTTGCCATCCTGATTTTTCTCGCTAGTAAGTTCAGAGGAAATGTTTGGACAAGTATTCTGATGGGCCCTAGTATTTACAACTATTAGTCTAATGCTAACTACATTATACAATCTTTTGCTTCACATTGTCTGGTCTTGTCAAGAACAAAAATCAATGATTATTTGATAGCATCGGTCGAGTACTCACAACGTAGATTAGCTTGAGTAGCAAGAAATCAACGCAATAAATGTCATCAAGTGGTTTTCTTGAGATTTTTTTTTATGTTAGCTTCTGGGTTACAACGAAGTCAAGATGATGTGGTGATCCGATCCTCACAGATTAATGTTTTCTCATACAAGCTAAGTGGCTAACTGATGTAAGCTAATAAACAAAAGACATTTGAACATAAATAAGCAAGCTAATAATTCCCGGAGGATACAGATTAACCCGTAGAGCAGCCTTGACAGTTGGAGTTGGTCCAATGTGATAACCATAGAGAGACAGTTATACTAGAACTGGTAGAGATGCCTGAAAGAATTGAGACTAGATGATTTACTCGGCTTGTGACTCTGAAAACTGTGAGATGCATTATGAAGGGTTAATATTTGCTCATATGTTCCAATCATGCAGCATCAATGGTCAATGTGCGATTATCATGTTCGATGTCACCTCAAGGATCACCTACAAGAATGTTCCCACCTGGCACAGGGACATCAGCAGGTAAAAATTTTGCCTTTTGAATTGCTCACACGCCTCTTGTTTTGGTGTGATCTGGTACATCTTTTACTGTGCATATTAGGGTGTGTGAGAACATCCCGGTTGTCCTGTGCGGCAACAAGGTGGATGTGAAGAACCGGCAGGTGAAGGCCAAGGCAGTGACTTACCACAGGAAGAAGAACCTCCAGTACTATGAGATCTCTGCCAAGAGCAACTACAACTTCGAGAAGCCTTTTCTCTACCTTGCAAGGAAGCTCGCAGGGTGGGTATTGTCGTCATTCTGTAGCAAATCTACATTGTACCAATCCTATACATCTGCCCGGTTTTCTCTTGAGTGCAATGCATATGCTATATAGCAACACCAAACGATTATCTGATGCACGAGTGTAAATGCAGGAACACGGACGTCAAGTTCGTCGAAGAGTTAGCCCTCGTCCCTGCCGACGTGACCATCGACGTTGCCGCGCAGCAACAGTAAGTCATTATTATTCAAGCAAACATGTACCTGACGACGACGCTGATCTACCATGCTGCATACATTGTTTATGATAATAACGTGAGTGCTTCTCTGATCATGTAATGGTTTTCATGGCATGCAGGATTGACAAAGAGATCGAACTTGCTGCAGCGATTCCCCTGCCGGATGAAGACGATGACAACATGGATTGAGCTCAGCCAGATGCTTTGTCAGGCTGCCTTGGTTTAGTTCTAGCTTATTAGTGTATGGATGGTTTTAATAGTGACACATCTCTTTTGGAATTTCAGTTGTAGCGTCAGTAGTAGGCTAGTAGCTATCTGTTGCTTTAGTGGTTGCTTATTATGTGTGTCCGTCTCAACTCTCAAGGAGGCATCTTGGTCTTGGTTGAGTTGTGGCTTGCTGCTTGAGGAATCTGATGGAATTCAAATATGAATGATAAGTTCGTTTATGCTTTATTATTCTTGTGGGCAGCTTGGACTCACGGGTTGGAAGCTACGGTTTCGTGGAGCTAGATAGTGTATCTTCTAGTATTATTTTGTTTTTTTTCTGGTGCGGCTCACATTACATATTAAGGCTAGACAGAGGGGCCAATTTATTTAATAGAATTTAATTTAAATGGGAATGGTAAGTTACTAATTTCCTGGGGCAGGGTGGACTCATGGGTAGCTACGCACGTTCGGCCATAGGAAGAAACTAATATTATTTTGAACTCTTTCAATGCATGGCATTGAGAGCAAAGTTATGGTGGTGGTAATGCATAATCATGCTTGTAATGGAAAGATTAAGGTGATCATGTAATTAGGGTCGTGACAAATCTATCCATTGACCCTAAAGCACATCATCACATGAGCATGAAAAGTGCAACTCGTTGTGGCACACCTTTGACAATCAGGCCTTCCCATCTTAGCAAACCGTGTACCCTCCGGTTTCACCAATGAACGCTTGCCCAAAGAAAGGATCCCACCAGAGCAAAGTGCATCTTGGGTCGCCCTAACATCGGCGAAACAGGTAGAGCGCCTTCAAACGTTGTCGAGACAAGGTAAGAATATAAGGTTTGGAAACAATTAGGGAAAGACGAATGAGATGGAAATACGAAAAGGCAAACAAGATTAAAGTTCATTTCATTTGTCACTTAGTGCTAGCGCCCGGACGTCCATATAGACGTGCGTGTCTAGACACTCGCCACATGGGGGCCCACGTCCGTCCGAATGTCACCCATGCCTCCTAACCCCACACGGAGACAACTTGCGCCCCGTTTACTTCCCTGCCCTAACGCCTACTGCGGCTGGTGGGTCCCAGCAGCAACACCCGAACTATTTTTGAAACATCTAGATGCAACATTTGGAACATACGTCTGAAGACAAATAAAACACTTGAAGCTTACATCTGAAACACTTACAAAAACACCTGAAAACACTTGAAAAAGCCATTGAAAGAGATATGCAACATACAGATAAAACACTTATAATATATGTGCGAAACATATGGAGCATTCAAATAAATACATTTGTAACATATTTTTGAAAAACAGATAAAATATTTGAAACAAACGCTTGCAACATACGTGTACAACCATTGTAACATATGAAACATCTCGATCTACTTTTGCAACATCTATACGAAACACTTGCTGGAGGGAGGCGAGGTGGGCGCAGAGGTAGCGTGTGAGAGATAAGCCTAGTGCTAAAGCACTTGCATCTTACTTTTTCTGCACTTTTTACTTTCCTTGGCTTCCAAGTCTAGTGTTAGGAATATGCTCAGCATCCACTTTAATGGTTGGAATATGCTATAGCAAGTCGGAGTCCCCTTTTCCTATAAAGGGCAAGGGAGTGTCATTGTAAAAATAGGCCATTGCATTTTCATTCAATCCAAGTGGTCATGAGCCAAGCTGCTCTCTGATAGTTTCAGATCTAAATCTGAGATCCAATCGGACCAACAATCTGGTATCGGAGCCGAGAGGGTTCTTGAGTGAGTGAGCGCCATGTCCACCGCTAGCCAGGTCGTGAGAGAGCACGCCTCCGTGGGTGCCAGAGCCAACCATCGCACGACGCGCCTTGTTGCCGCAGAGGCTATGGCAGCGGCGGCGGTCGAGACGGCCAGGCAGGCGGCGGCTGCGGCCTAGGCCGCGGTAGACGCAGCCATAGCACTGTGCGCCGAGATGGAGCGGGAGAGGGAGCCTGCTGGAGGATCGCATAGCCTGGTCTAGTACCACCGCCAGTCACCGTCACCAGAGCGGCGTCGTGGTCGGCGCGGCCGCTCCACGGTGCTACAAATGGTCTACTACGACTCCGAAGCGGGAACGCCCTGGCCGATGCTCACCAAGTCGAACTACCACGAGTGGAGCCTGCTGATGAAGGTCAAGCTGCAGGCCCGATGGCTATAGGAGGCGGTTCACGTCGGCGGCGTTGACTACGACGACAATCGCCGGGCGCTAGAGGCGTTGTGTGCCACCGTCCCCACCGAGCTCGGTGCCTCCCTCGCCAACAAGGCTACGACAAAGCTAGCATGGGAATCGATCGCCGTGGCACGCATCGGCGGAGATCGTGTGCGCCGGGCGACATTGCTGTGCCTCCGAGGAGAGTGGGAAGGCCTCGCCTTTCAGCTTGGTGAGCAAGTCAAGGACTTTGCCCTTCATCTTACCAATCTGATGGAGCAGATGGCGCGCAACGGCGACACCGACCTCACGGAGGAGCACGCGGTGGAGAAATTCCTCCGCTGCATGCTGAGGAAGCACGCACAGATCATCATGTCGATCGAGACGCTCCTTGACTTCGAGCAGCTCACCATCGAGGATGTGACCGGAAGGCTCAAGGCGGTGTAGGACCATGAGGAGGGGCCTCACAACAAGCCAAGAGCCGCTGAAGGCAAGCTACTGTACACGATGGAGCAGTGGCACGCCTTTGACAAGAAGAAGGAGGAGGAAGGATCTGGTTCATCCAGCTCCAAGCTAAGGAGCATCGCTGGCATCCACGCGGCGGCAAGAAGAAGGAGGAGAAGGGACCCCGGGGCTAGGTCAGCGCTGATGGCGATGGCACCGGCGAGCGCAAGGCAACCTGGGATGACACCTGCAACAACTGTGGTAGGACTAGCCACTGGGCCAAGGACTGCCGCCTTCCTCCACCCCATGGTGGGCAGGCTCATGTCGCACAAGCAGAAGAGCAGGATGCCACCCTGTTCTTGGTGCACGGGTGCGCTGAGCTACAGCAAGACATGGGGGAGGGGGTGAAAGGTCCAAGCTTTCCCCTTTTTGGGTTGGCTGGCTCCGCCAAGCTCCAGCTCGATGAACCACGCGCCCACGCTTTCCTCGGCAAAGGTGCCATCGATGACAAGATCGATGGCTGGTACCTCGACACTGGTGCAACACACCACGTGACTGGTTGGCGTGAGTTCTTCTTTGACCTGGACTCCGGTGTGAAGGGCTCCATCAAGTTCGATGACGCCTCCATCATTGAGATCAAGGGCGTCGGCTCGGTCATCTTCATGGCCAAGATGGGGGAGTACCGTCTTCTCATCGGGGTGTACTACATCCCGGCCTTGAAGAACTCCAACATCAGTGTCGGGCAGCTAGACAAGAATGGCTCGTGGGTGGAGATTGAGGACGACATGCTACACATCTAGGATAGAGGCCACCGTCTTCTCCCCAAGGTGAACCAGGGAAGCAACCGCCTTTATGTGCTCCATGTACAGGTGGTGCACCTCCTCTGCCTTGCCATGCACCGAGATGATGAGGCATGGCGCTGACACGAGCGCTTTGGGCACCTTCACTTCGAAGCCCTGAAGCAGCTCGACAAGAAAGAAATGGTCTGCGACATGCCCTACGTCGACCACGTTGAGCAGCTCTGTGATACCCGTGTGATGACCAAGATAAAGCGCCAGCCCATCCCACATCAAGCCTCCTACCACGCCACTGAGCATCTCGAGCTAGTGCACGGCGACCTCTACGGTCCAGTGTCACCAGCAACTCCTGGAGGTTGGTGCTACTTCCTACTACTCGTCGACGACGCCACCCGCTATATGTGGGCCATGCTGCTCGATTCCAAGGCAGCAGCTATGGATGCCATCAAGCGCTACCAGGTAGCCATGGAGAAGGAGTGTGGCTGCAAGCTCTGGGTGCTCCACACAGACAATGGTGGTGAATTCATGGCAGCTGAGTTTGCAGCGTACTACACCGACGAGGGTATTCAGCGCCACTACTCCATGCCCTACTCACCGCAGCAGAATGGTGTGGTCGAGCGCCGCAATCAAATGGTGGTGGCAGCGGTGCATGCGCTCCTCAAACAACGTGGCATGCCGGTGGTCTATTGGGGAGAGGCCGTGATGATTGTCGTACACCTGCTCAACCGCTCTCCGACCAGTGCGCTCGATAGCAAGACGTCGTATGAGGCCTGGCACGGGCGCAAGCTAGCAGTAAGCTATCTATGCATCTTTGGCTACCTCTCCTTCATCAAGGAGCTAAACCACATCGGCAAGCTCGATGATTGCAGCTCACCAGGGGTCT
This sequence comes from Miscanthus floridulus, assembly GCF_019320115.1. NCBI lineage: Eukaryota > Viridiplantae > Streptophyta > Magnoliopsida > Poales > Poaceae > Miscanthus > Miscanthus floridulus. The sequence goes on from NC_089598.1 coordinate 82,539,627, forward strand.
TTATCAGCTACGCAGAGGGGGCTAAGGCCTACCGCATGCTTGACCCGGCAACATGGCGCGTGCACATGGTGCGTGACATCGTGTTTGATGAAGGACGCAGCTAGGCATGGGACAAGGCGGTGGATGATGGGTCGGTGATCGCGCTTTGCGACTTCACCATTGAGTATGCATGGGCTGGAGGTGCTGAGGAAGCACAAGGTGCATCTTCATCAACATATGGGTCTTCATCACCAGCGCTGACCTCTTCACCAACTCCGCCTCATTTGCCATCACCAAATCTAGGGGAGCTCGGTAGCCCATCTGCGGTGGTCGGCAGCCCATCGATGGTGGACGACAGTCCATCATTAGTAGCTCCGACCTCTCCAGCACCGTAGCCGATCTCTCCTACCTCTACATCATCGCAGCCGATCTCTCTAGCGTACCAGCCGACCTCCTCGGCATCTTCTACCTCACCCATTGTGACACCAGTGCAAGCAGGGCAGCCAGAGGTTGAGTATGCCACACCCTAGAGGACGATGAAGACCACATGGACGCCTACTATGATAATGAGCTTCTACGATACCACACCATGGCAAGCATCCTTGGAGACCAGTCTTCACTGAACCAACCCGAGAGGCTCTTCGCCCAGCTTCATCCGATGCACGCCGGTGAGCCAACCACTTACGCTGAGGCATAGGGTGATCTGGCATGGTAGGCAGCAATGGAGCAGGAGCTCAAGTCCATCGAGCAGAACGACACCTAGGAGTTGGTGCCACTGCCTGACAGCCATCGCCCTATCACCCTAAAGTAGGTGTTCAAGCTCAAGAAGGACGAGCTAGGCACGGTGATCAAGCACAAGGCATGGCTAGTGGCGCGCGACTTTGTTCAGTAGGAGGGGATCGACTATGACGACGCCTTCATCCCCATGGCATGCATGGATACAGTCCATGTCCTCCTCGTGCTAGCGGATCAAGAGGGGTGGCATGTTCACCACATGGACATGAAGTCCACCTTCCTCAACGGTGATCTCAAGGAGGAGGTCTACGTGCACTAGCCACCTGGCTACGCCATCACTGGAGAAGAGAGGAAGGTGTACCACCTACGCAAGGCACAATATGGCATGCGTCAGGCACCACGCACCTAGAATGCGAAGCTCGATGCCACACTCAAGAAGATGGGCTTCAAGTAGAGCGTGCATGAGGCGGCGGTGTACCGGCAGGGTAGTGGACGCAACGTTCTACTAGTCGGCGTCTACATCAATGACCTCATCATCACCGGTGCTGAAGAGCAGAAGGTGGAGGTGTTCAAGGCGTAGATGAAGAAGGCATTCGATATGAGCGACCTCGGCCTCCTCTGCTTCTACCTCAGCATCGAAGTGCGCCAGGATGCCACCGGGATCACCCTTTGCCAAACCCACTATGCCAAGCGCATCCTCGAGCTCAGTGGCATGATAGGCTGCAATCTAGCCCACACCTCAATGGAGGAGAAGCTGAAGCTGAGTCAGGAGAGCACGGCGGAGGAGGTCGATCCAACCCATTACCGACGGCTAATCGGGAGCTTGCTCTACCTGGTCCATACCCAACTAGACATCATGTTCGCCATTAGGTACATGAGCTGGTTCATGGAGTGGTTGATGATGGAGCATCAATAGTCCATCAAGCGAATCCTGTGCTACGTGGTGGGCACCCTCGACTACGATCTTCACTATGGAAGGACCCTCGACACAGCATGGTTTGACAGCGACCTCATCGGCGATGTGGATACCAGCAAGAGCACAACCGGGATGATGTTCTTCCTCGGTGATTACTTGGTCAGCTGGTAGTCCCTCAAGCAGAAGGTGGTGGCCCTCTCAAGCTATGAAGCGGAGTACATCGCCACCACCACTGCCACTGTGGCTATCAAGGATGCTAGCAGGAAGCTAGATGTGGTTGAGCTGAAGGTGGACAACAAGTCTGCTCTAGCTTTGGCCAAGAACCCTATCTTCCATGAAAGAAGCAAGCACATCTGCATCAAGTACCACTTCATCAGAGATTGCTTGGAGGACAGAAGCATCAAGGCCTGACACATTGCCACTACTAATCAGCTAACTGACATTCTCATCAAGTCACTATGGAAGTCCAAGTTCTATGAGATGAGGGACATGATTGGGCTATAGCAGATCACCTCTGGTGCTTGGCATAAGGCTTAGGAGGCGATTGATAGATAAGCCTAGTGCTAAATCACTTGTATCTTACTTTTCCTGCACTTTTTAGTTTCCTTGGCTTCCGAGCCTAGTGTTAGAAATATGCTCAGCATCCACTTTAGTGGTTGGAATATGCTATAGCAAGTGAGAGTCCCCTTTGCCTATAAAGGGCAAGGGAGTGTCACTGTAAAAATAGGCCATTGCATTTTCCATTCAATCCAAACGGCCAAGAGCCAAGCTGCCCTCTAGTAGTTCTAGATCTGAATCTAAGATCCAATTGGGCCAACAATGTGGTTGACTACATGGAGGTCCACCAGGGATTGCTCACTATGGTTCCTGTCCTGTGGCCATGATGGGGCGACACTAGCGCCCGGACGTCAGAAGCTATTGCGCCTATGCCTCCATGATAGACCAGGGTCCTAGGGGTCCCCCATGGGGTACTACTTGGATGGGCCCTAGGATGTCCCACAATCTATTGAAGGATGCGAGACAAGGTGGCATGGACTTCAAGCTATTCCAGATCAACTTAGTCAGCTTACTATTAAAGCTAGATTCTATAATAGGATTAGGACTCTTCTCTTGTAACTGACTAGGACTAGATACATGTCCTTACCCTCTCCCCTATATAAAGAGAGGTACGATGCACCCCTTGTAACCCTAACAATCATACAATCAATATAATGCAAAAGGCTACATGCCGACTTGACGTAAAGGCTATTACTCGACAAGAGGGCCCAAATCAATATAAATCGTTCATCTCTTTGCGTTTACTGTCGAGTTTTGCATATGCTGAAGCCCTTCAAACACCATCCTAGGTACCCCCGTGATGGGTTGTCGGACATCAAACACCGATAGTTGGCGCGCCAGGTAGGGGTTTTCGGTGACTTCGCAATCGAGAGCTCGACGAACCTCGACGACATGATTTTCTCGATGGGTATCACCTTCATCTTTAGTTCTTGGATCTTCAAGGAAGACAACAATGACAAACTCCAAAGTTGTCTCACAAAGATCTCGACGCCTCAAGCTTCACCAGACGTCTCGATGACCACGCTGGATCAACTCACCAAGAAGTTTTTGCACCTCTCAATCTCTGATCCAACTCGAACTTAGGACATCACCATGAACCATGACTCCCACTTGGACACATCACCTTTGTCCGGGCTAGGGTTCCCATCTGAAGTCCAACACGAAGACCTAGTTCATTTTCCACTCGGACTCAAGAATTCAGCCTCAATCTATCAAGATACGATTAGCTACCTCATACATTCTAAGTAAGAGATCCCTCTTATGGGTGCCCAGAGAGGTTTGGTTCTATCCATCACACCGAAAGGAGGCATAATCCATTGGCTAGGTGCTCAACTCAACACTTTTTTAATAGATCCATCTCATCTAGTCAGCATGGTGGAACTCTTGCCTTATCAGGATGATAGAACTCTTCTAGCGAACAACAACAATTATAGTTCTACAGAGATCTTGGACATTGTGATGACTATAGAATCTAGAATTCACTCAGCCACAAGGCACTCTAGAGAAGTCTTTATGGCTAGGCAACCACCTTAGATCCCTATGCCTAACCCACCAGGTATCCAAGATGGAGAGGAAGCCTTGTCTGACATCTCCTTGGACACTGTGCCACCCAACGGAGAGATGAATGAGCAAAAGATGGCTAGGGAATGGAAGAACAGAGCTCAACAGGCTCATTGCAACTGTGCCCAACACTGCAAGGAAGAGTGGTAGTGGTATCAGTCGGCTTGTCAAGACGTTGAACGACGACGCTTGGCTGTAGAGGCAGCATATGAATAACATCTATGGGATGAAGAAGCAGAACAACAACGCCAAGACTGTGATGCCATCAGAGCCTCTACATCACACAAACTTGAGCCTAAGTTCATGGAAGTAGCTAGCCATAGGGTCTTCACTATGCCTTACGCCAATGTCTATGCCCTGGTAGAAGAGATGGCGGCCATAGAAAACCCTACTCCAGATCAGCAACGACTTAAAGTCATTCTGGAATCCATAGCCTTTAACACCCTTGTGTTAAGATTTGCATTGTGACATTTGCATTTCATGAGCACAAGCATCATCCAAGCATTCATGAACATGAGCATATGAAATTTCATCTCCTTCTTATACATTGTCACATGAAATGTTGATTTATATATATGCTTATGCTTGCAATCATGTATGACCTATGTATGAGATGGTTGTGAGGTCATGAAAACACCTTAGACACATCTAGGATGGTAAATAGCACAATGTTTGTATTCATGGCATAGGCCAAATTTGCTTCTAAGTGTTGGTTTCATTTGAAATGCCATTTTTATGATACTAGTTTGACCAAAGTTGAACAGTAGCTTAGAGTGTTTGCATGGCTATGTGACCTAAATAAAAGTTGTAGTACCTGACTAGGGTAACAACTTTTATTTTTGGGTCAAGGTGTAATTCAGTGCATAGCATGTTCAAAAATAGCTCACAAGTTGCAAGGAAATGTTGTTTTGTGACTTAGGAATTTTTCTGTGGAAACTATTTTTAGTTTCAAAGTACTCCACTTTGGAGCAGTGTAGTTTGTTAACTAGTGAGAATTAGATGATGGTTGTTAAAGAAAAGTTGGAAAGCTCATGTAGTTCTACAACTTTCATTAAGAAAGTTTTTGCTAATTCGCAACGGATTAGGAGTAATTGAATTGCTAAGTCACGCTGTCAGATGGATTCAGTGGCACCTGAATCAGCGCCCGCGTGCGGCGTCATCGCCGATCGGCCACAGACCATGGCCACCATGTGGCGGTAGCACACCAATGTTCGCCCAGCCGATCAGGCCTGAGCGTGCACTTAAGCACCACGCACCTGCCACCCCATTCACTCACTCGCTCTCACTCCCTCCTACTCGCTCTACCTCTCCAAGCATGGCGTCGAGCTTGCCGCAGCACCAACGCAGCTCCGATGCAACAGCTCACCACTGATGTAGCCTTGCCGGGCATTTTGTCTTGGCTAGAGCTGCTTTACCATCACCTCCACCTCCTTGAGCCACCAGCACCACCTACCGACCATAGGTAGAGCGGCATTTCGCCTCGCCGAAGCCGCTGTTGTCACCGGAGCGCCGCCGCGCTCATGGCTCACTGTGGCCCCACCATTCCACTACATCGCATGCCTTGATTTTCTTTGGTCTAGCACCACACTCAAGTCTAGAAGCTTAGGCCAGAGTTAGGAATGACCCTACCACTTGACGATGCCGGAACGAGTCGTCGTTCTGCTCATGCCCGCCATGGCCGCCGTGGCACTCGAGCTCGCTGCCGCCGAGTTGGTTCATCGTCTCACTCCTTTCTAGTGCGCCTTAGGTCAAGTAACCCTAGGCCTCGCTAGTGGCATGACGGAGACCCACCTTTCACCACCGTTTAGCTAGAATAGCGTGAGCACCGCCGTGCTCCGTGCGCCATCGCACGGCCATGAACGCGGCTGAGCTCACCGACGCCACCCCGAGCCCTCACCTACGCTGTGTAGCTCCGCTAAGTCACCAGGATGGAGTAGCTATCCTCGCCTAAGTGTGCCATAGCTAGAGATGGTCGGCATACTGTTGTCTGCCATGGCCACCAGTCGATGCACGTGGATGAGATGAGTGCAGTCGTTGCGCGTGGATGAGATGAGTGCAGTGGTGAAGACGCCATCGGCGAGTTATCGCTAGTCAGCGCTGTCCCCTGTTTTGGTCTCGTTGACGAGTGGGTCCCCATTGGCCGTGGGCCCCGGCTGTCAGTCTGTGTGGTGTTTGATTTTCTAATTTATTTTTCTAGATTCGAATCCATGTTTCAAAAATTCATATCTCAAGCTAGGATTGTCCAATTTTGGTGAATCAAATTTTGTTAGTTTAATATTGAAGTGTAGTATTTGATAAAAATATGAGATGCATAGTTTCTGGTATTTTTTGGGAGAATAAAATGTAGCTAGATAAATGCTTTTTAAATGGTTTCTATCTTGTAAATTGCATAACTTGAGCTAGATATGTGATAAAATTGTGATTACAATTTTGCTGGTCTTGTGTTGACATGCTCTATCTAGGAAAAATAATAAACTTGCAGTGGTCATACTTTGAATATGGTCTTCATATTTAATCCTAATTAATTGCTAGTTTCTAGTGAAATTAATTAGGATAAAAATACATAACATATGATCATGCAAATTTTTACACAGTATTCTTATGCTTGGAGGAATGTTAGAAAAATATTAAATCTGTTGGTTGACACTTTTCACTATGTTAAACTATTTTTGCTAAAATAAGCCTATGTAACTTGTCATTTTTGTAGAGGTAGTTGTACTTCTCCAAATGGTAGGAAATTTATACAGTAGACTATTGAGGCCATTTGTAGGATACTATAATTTTCTAAGAAGTTATTAAGCACTGGAAATATATATCCTTTAAATCACCTTATTATCTAAGGAAATTAATAAATAGATATAAATAATTTAGTTATGTTTAACTATAATGTTTTCTATGGTGCTTAAGATGCATATGATCTGTTGATGTTATGAGTTAGGCTTAAAAGCAATGGATTGTATGCAACTAGTTAATTATTGCTTTATAATTCAACTAGATGGCTGCATGTATAGTTTTAGTTGAGTTGATAATTTCATGATGATAATGGTCTTTTCTATAAAACTTGTTAATAACAAAGTTGTAGATAACTTACTTATATACCTTGTGTTAAATGTCCATAGTCATAGGACTTATAGCTTAAGAATTATGGCTGTTAGAAGTCTGCTGTTAGAAATGCTTGCTCTCTGGACAGATTTGAATGATTAAATTGTTTGACCTAGACAACTACTGAATCACATTAAGTGTATTAAAAATAAAGTTGTAGAAAATTTTATAAAGTTTCCATAATGTACAAAACCATATTATTTTGATTTATATAACTCCAGTTATGGTCAAAACAATTGACTGCTGTCTTGCAGTCCAAAAAATGATTTACATAAGTGTTGCTTAAGTTACTAGAGAAGAGATAAGCACCTACTTAGTAAAATAAGATGCAACTTGTTATTATTTTAATGCAAAGCTGTTGAAAACACTTGGAAGAATGCATTCATCACATCATATCATATTATACATGTCATCATATATGCATTCGTGATAGCTTATTTCATGCTCATGCTTATAGGATCGTCCGAAGAAATAACTCTGTTGGAGTTCAATGAAGAAGAGGAGGAGGATCAGCAGGAGACGCCTCAGGACACAGCTCTAGGAGAAGAGGAGCAAACTCTCGAAGATCTCCCTGAGTGCTTGGATCACTGGCCAACCTCTTTCCTAAAAGGCAAGCCCCAGAGCATTCTAAGTCTCCCATGTTTTACAAAATATTACTTGAGTCCTTTATGTTTGATGCATTAGGTTATAAGAGTTTATTGGAAATACTTGATGCATAGAACTACCTTATCCAGTTACATATACCTTTAACCATGTGTAGATCTAGGATTGAATATATGCTTAGCCATGCTTAGACCGGTAGAAGTTGGGTGATTTCCTGTCACCTACGAGATATAGGTGGATACCGAAGCACGGTTGGCTATATTTGCTATCGTGGAAAAGAACCATGGGATAATGAAAATGGAGGTAGGGCAGAGTCTATGTGTAGGTTGACTCATGTGATTTCGTATGTGCCGATTAAGGACCGTACCGTTGTTGGGCGCTTCTGACAAGATTGAACGCATGCCTCTCACTTAGCTAGCCGGATAACTCGTTCTGACCATGAAGCCGAGTAGCTCAATTCAGGTCAGGCCCCGTTCTATAAAAGTGCACACTCTGGATGGTAGTAAGGATGTACGGGGAGCCAAACATGAGCCCAAGGGCAAGCCAGGCCTAAACGTCCTGGCAGCTGGTTGTCCCTGATTGTGCGGCTCAGGGCGAACCCGCGAAATGTGGACCTAAGTTGTACCAAAGGTGACCTAAGGTGACCGTTGATTTGGTCTGCCTAGGTTTGTGTTAAGAATAAATTCCTAGCTGGTTGAAATCGATTCAAATCGCCGTCTCTCCCAGAAAGTGAGAAACTTGGCTAGTACCAACATCATAGTAACTATGATATGGAACATGATGGTTCAGATGAACATGGAATTACTACACCGGCTATGGTTGTTATAGTATGCTACTAAATGATATACTACATGTTTGGCACAGGTTAGTTGCTAATCTAGAGATGAATAGCTATAATTCACTTGATGTCTGAAATATAATTGTACAACTGAGTTAGTCACTTTTTATGCAAAATATTATCAAGCTACCTCCACTTATAAAGCCTTGCATAATCCTTGGAGTCACTTTGTTTTTGGTTTATAATGGGTAAGTCTAGCTGAGTACCTTCTCGTACTTAGAGTTTTATTCCCATTGTTGCAGATGGTACAGTTTATCATGGCTATTGCAAGAACTACTTATGTCTCGCCGTGGATGAGGAGTGAGCCCTGAGTTGGCACCTCTTATTAATCCTTCTTATATGCTTTTATGGGAGTGTGATCACGACCTGGCGCTATGTATTTGAACTATGATGGCAGATGTTAGTTTCAAACTTTAATTTGCTTCTGCTACTATTTACTAGAACTTGGTTTGTAATAACCTTAATTCGTACTCTGATGAATGAACTATATTTGTGAACCTTATGTAACGTGTGACTTGAAAGTTGAATCATGTACGATCTTGGTTGTATGTTGATGGTTAATCGAGACCCATCGTGGTACTTGTGTTTATATGGGTTCAAGTATGACAGTACGACCACTTGCGGGCTGCCATTGTACCTGTGCTCTTATAAATTGGTCGGTTCTGCTACAGCTAGCATCACAGCAAGATTCAACATTAATTGCCACATGTGTATTTAAAACAAAGGTTTTTGTTTTCCAAAACTAGTTTTTAGCAACTTATAGCTATATATATAGGTGTTTAAAAACCTAGAGTTTGAATCTAAAGTGTGCCAGTGATCACTTCCTTTATACCCAGTTAAGGACTTCAGGTGGCTAATTAAGTACTAACTTGGGGGGTTTTAATTTCGTTGTCCATACATCGTGCTATTGTATGGATGCCATTCACTTGAGTGGTAATATATGGATCAAATGCCTCTATGCCCAAGGTAAGATGCCAATCATCACAATGGCATGACCGCAAGATGTGAGCGTGCGGTCTATGGGGAGAGTTAGCTTTGATACTAAAGTATATATATGTCTCATATATATGCGGAGGTATTTAATTGTGGGTTAACTTTGATACGACTGTGTATGCATATTTATATGTATGTATAGGACGTATTTACTTTTGGGTAGCTTTGATATGGAAGTATATATATATGGGTATATATATATATTGAAGTATTTAGCTTGCAACCTAGAGCTCAGATTTACATTCTGCATATATACTTGTGGGGTTGGGCTGAAATAAAATTCTTGTGCAGGTACACCAATAGCAAAATGTGTAGCCCAACTAGTTACATTATATATGAGAGAACGTATGTATGCCACCGTGTATGTCGTTAGAAGTCTTAATTTTACTAAGTTTGTGAGGATGTATGAAACATGCATGAATCATGAGAAATCATTATTACATAATGCATGGTTTCCCCCTATAAATCTCTTACTCAGTTATATAACTCTTATCCATTATAACTTTGTCTCACGAGAGTTGCACCATGTTGTTAGTACAGATGGCAGCACCGGCTGGAAGTGAGAATTTCCCATTGATGTTTGGTACTCCTGTCCTACTTTGGAGAGTCTTGCATTATGCGGGGTATTATGAACCGCCCCTCTATTACTAGAATGAAGTATACCTGGAGGGACAACCATGGTATGAAGTATAGCTGACCATACTAGCTCGTAACCAAGCACCCTTCTGGTAGGAATGGAGGGTGGAATCTGAAGGAAGAACTCCTTGGGAAGCTGCCCAAGTAGTGGCTATTTAGGTGCTGAGTCAGATTTGCCAGCAGCACGGGGATGCGCTTATCGACGGTGCCGCTAGTACTTTTCCTCAGGTGGATCCATCCACAACAGTATGGGCACAACGCAATAGTAATGCGTTGATCCAAGACCAGGATGAGCGGGCAGACAGTTCTAGTCCCGCTATGAGCGCAATGTTTGCAGTGATGAAGATGTTTTACACTCATCAGGACACTAGTGACTTCTGGCAGGAATCCTATACCACTTGCATAGATAAGCTCATGAGAGCCAAAGCTACACAGCGTAAGCTGAAAAAGCGTGTGTGCAAGCACAAAAAGGTAGCAAGTGAGGCTTGATGGGAAACTGATCAAGCTTATGAGGCTTTGGGAAATCTCCACACCCAAATGGAGCAAGTTGATCAGCAGAGAGCTATCGCCCAAGAGGCAATAGCGGATGATCAGGCAGTGTTAGTAGGACTATGGGAGCAGCTAGAGGCCACCCATGTCGAGGCGTTAACAGCTACACGCCAGTGGATCCTAGCAAACAACCGTGCAACTATGGTAGAAGCAGAACGAGATAGGACCCAAGCCATGAACATGTAGCAGGACCGTGTTGAGAGGGACTTGCATCAGCAGCTTGCACAGACCTAGAATATAGTGGTCGATCTTCAGCATGAGGTGCATTTCCTAAACAACCAACTGCATCTGATCCTTAATGAGGAAGAAGAAGATCCAGAGATGTTGATCGAGGATGACGGTTGGGAGGAAGAAGAAGTAGAGCTAGAGGTTGAGGACGATCCTATCTCCGACCTCGACAGTGAGCACGCAGAAGATTAGAATCGCCTAGTGACTAGTTAAAGCGCTAGATGTATCCCTGTTATTTATGTAATGGACTTGTAGCTTAAAGTTTGGTATTCGTGATTTGACTTCCATGTAATATTGGTACTCTACATGTTGTTTCACAATGGGTTGAACTTTAATGAAATTCTAGTTTCATTTGACTGGTGATTATGACATGCATGTTAACACGCTGCGAGCCCGATAAGTGATCAAATTGGTGATGTCATGTTGCGAGAATGAATTATTATGCCTTTGTTTTATTGTATGAATTTAACATTCTCTCCAGTAATTTTAGTTTGGCATGATTATACAATTCATCTATAATATCCTGACATCATCCAATCATCACTTATTGTTGCAACTTTGTAGATGACTCGCACTCGCGCTGGAGCCAGCAACAGCCAAGGTGGCAATGACGGTGACTTACCACCACCGCCACCACCGTCTACGAATGAATTCTTCGCACAATTCTTGGGTAGTCAGAGAATAATGGAGGAAACACTGTGCCTTGTCGCACAGAACACTGCTCACGCCCGTCAACAACAATAGGGGCCTAAGCCAAATCAATATAGCTCTTTCAAGAATTTTCTGGACACCAAGCCTCCTATCTTCAAGGTGGCCGAAGAACCGCTTTAGGCGAATGAATGGCTAAACACAATCGAGCAAAAGTTCTGTCTATTGAGGGTTACGAAACATTAGAAGGCAGAATATGCGTTCCATTAGCTGTAGGGACCGGCCAGAATATGGTGGACCCATTTCCTGTCATCTCTACCTGCCAATTCTTAGGTCACATGGGAGCAATTTTAGTTAGCCTTTAGGGGACATCACATTCCCCTGGGGCTAATGTGCATGAAGGCAGCCGAGTTCATGCGACTCACACAAGGGACCAAGACCCTTATGGAGTACATCCATCCTTTCAACAATTTGTCCTATTATGCCCTACTGTTTGTCGATATAGAGGAAAAGAAGATTGAGAGCTTCAAGAGAGGCCTTAGCACTAAGCTGATGAAAACTATGCCCAACTCAAGGTGCGCCACATACAATGAGTTCATCAGTGATGCCTTGACTCAAGAGAACTAGAACAATTTGCATGCCGTGGCGAAGGGCCACAAAAGAGCAGCTGAGGTAGGTGCCTCAGGATCTTCCTAGTCTAGAACTCTAGCGGTGGCTAGGCCATAGTTTCATCCACTTGCGCCCAAGTTTAGGCCTCCTCCACCAAAATCCTAGGCCAACCGACCTCAGAAGGTGTTTTGTAAGGCATTCACCATTGCCCTACCCAAGGGAAACGGAGGGCAATGAAGCTCAGTAGGACCTAGGAGCAATCAGCCATGCTTCAACTATAATCAGTTGGGTCATTGGGCCAAGGAATGCCCCCATCCTAACAAGAATAGCAATCAAAACCAGGGCAATCAGAGACTAGCAAATCCTAAAGCATGTCCTAGATATGTGCATTACACCGCTATTGAAGAAGTTCCTACAGGAGAGGTTGTCACAGCCGGTATGTTTCTTGTTAACAAACATCCCGCCATTGTTTTATTTGATTCTAGAGCTTCTCATTCATTTATGAGCCAAGCATTTGCATCTAAGTATGATCAGAAATTAATTGAGATAAACAAGGGTGGTTATAATATAAGTTTGGCTGGGGCTACTATCTCTACAAACCAAATAGTCAGAGATGTGCTCATCTCGATACAAGAGAGGGAGTACACGATGGATCTAATAGCATTGCTTGAATTAGCCATAGATATGATCTTAGGCATGAAATGGATGAGTGATCATGGGGTTCTCATTGACACCTCCACTCGGACAATTATGTTGAGAGAACCAATGGGAGCTAATGCTTTTCTAGTACCACTTCCCTAAAGTTTTGATCTCCAAAACTTTTCATGCGCTATCCAAGCCACTACCCTTTATGATATTCCAGTGGTTTGTGAGTTTCCTAATGTATTTCCAGATGAGTTGCCAGTTTTACCGCCTGATAGGGATGTGGAATTTAAGATTGAGTTAGTGCTAGGTACGGCACCTATCTCAAGAAGACCCTATAGGATGCCACCAAATGAGTTAGCTAACCTTAAAATTCAGTTACAAGAACTGTTGGACAAATGTCTCATTCAACCTAGTTCGTCTCCATGGGGATGTCCAACTTTGTTTGTAAAGAAGAAGGACAAGTCCTTGAGAATGTATGTGGATTATAGGCCGCTTAATGCTGTGACCATTAAGAACAAGTATCCTTTGCCTTGTATCAATATCTTGTTTGATCAGTTGGCAAAAGTAAAGGTATTCTCCAAGATTAACTTGAGGCTAGGCTATCATCAGATTAACATCAGGCCAGAGGATATACCTAAAACAACTTTCTCCACTAGGTACGGCTTGTATGAATATTTGGTCATGTCTTTTGGACTGACGAATGCTCCTACCTACTTCATGTAATTGATGAATTCGATATTCATGCCTAAGCTCGATAAGTTCATGGTTGTGTTTATCGATGATATCTTGATTTACTTGGAGAATAAGGCAGACCATGTAGAACATCTGAGGATTGTTTTGTCCAGATTGAGGGAACATAAGTTATATGCCAAGTTTAGCAAGTGTGAATTCTGGTTGAGCAAAGTACCTTTTTTGGGTCACATCTTATCTAGAGATGGAATTTCTGTAGACCCATCTAAAGTACAAGAGGTCATGGATTGGAAGGCCCCGACTTCAGTTCATGAAGTTTGAAGTTTTCTAGGGTTAGCAGGCTACTATCGTAGTTTCATTCTTGATTTCTCCAAGATAGCTATGCCCATGACCAGACTACTTTAGAAAAATGAAAAGCTCAGTTGGATGCTAGAGTGTGAAGCAGCTTTTCACAGCCTAAGGACCTTGTTAACTACAGCTCCTGTTCTAGCTCAATCCGACATTAAAAAGCCTTTCGATGTGTTTTGTGATACATCAGGTATAGGTTTGGGGTGTGTGCTCATGCAAGAAGGAAGAGTTATTGCCTATGCTTCTCGACAGTTGAGAAAGCATGAAGTCAATTACCCTACGCATGATTTAGAGCTTGCAACAGTTGTTCATGCATTGAAGATATGGAGACATTAATTGTTGGGAAACATATGTCACATATATACTGACCACAAAAGTCTCAAATATATCTTCACTCAACTTGAGTTGAACATGAGGCAGCGAAGATGGTTAGAGCTAATCAAGGACTACAATTTGGAAGTGCACTACCATCCAGGAAAAGCCAATGTTGTAGCAGATGCACTTAGTCAGAAATATCATTGCAAAACTTTGGAAGCCTTGTTGGAAGATGGATTTAATTTGTTACATCCTGTTGTGCTGTACAATATCACTGTCAGTTGCTCACTTGAAATCAAAATCATAGAACTACAGAAGACTGATGTAGGTGTATTTCATATCAAGAGAAAGATGAAGGAACAAGAAACCGAGCATTTTAGGTTGGATGAAAGAGGTGTGCTATGGTTTGAGGACCGACTTGTGGTATCGAAAGAACGTAAGCTTAGAAATCAAATTTTAGATGAAGCTCATTTATCCAAGTTGTCTACCCATCCGGGTAGCAGCAAAATATATCAAGATTTGAAAAACCTATTTTTGGTGGACTAAGATGAAGAAAGAGATCGCTGCCTATGTTGCTAGCTGTGATAATTGTAGTAGAGTAAAGGTCGTTCATTTGAAATCTGTTGAATTACTTAAGCCTTTGCCTATTATAGGCTAGAAATGGGAGGAAATAAGTATGAACTTTATTATCGGCCTTCCGATGACACAACAAGGTCATGATTCCATATGGGTCTATTGGTATGAAAATGTCAACACACAGCAAGCCGAAAGGATCTGCTTAGGATGAGCCCGGTGATCCACTTGACTTCAACGTAGGGTCAACCGATCCTGCGAATTCCTCCTAAGGCGTGCTAGTCAATTTGACCTACAATTGACAAGGAGAGAAAGTTTATCAGTAATTTAAGGTGGAACATGCCAGTCTTTGCCCAGACAGTTCCAAGTGTGCCGCTTCAGGAGTAGCCAGACGAGAAAATCGACTAAATAGCCGATACGTACAGAAATCGACTGTTACGGATAGTAGAGCTTATGGATCATGATTGATTTTTATGTTGATAAGTACAATGCCCACAGATGTAAGTGAAATCATCAGTTATGTGGATATTACCAGTGCGAATCATTGAGCCGATGAATCTAAACGAAAAAGGATATAACATGCAAACAAATCAACTGTCTAGTACAAATGGATCTACAAATGCTCTTAATCTAATATGTTACCATCAATAGTAAGGTTCGATCGGATCAATGGCAGCTATGATGATAATAACAAACTAAAACCTTAGAATCTATAGAACCATCTACATGTCGACAGGCTTTCCGAAAGACACGCTATATATGTGAAAGCTCAAAACGGATCGGCTAAAATAGCCAATTCAGGTGAAAAGGGACTACAGCATGTGAACAATCGACTATTTCACGTGGATAAACCTATGAACTCATCAGACCTAATCTGCTATCTCTAATAGTGGAGTTTGACCGGATCAATGCAGTCATGATAAAGACAACAAATCAAACCTTTAAAGTAAACATATCTATTCACGTTTAACAGAATCATGAGGACACACTGTAGGCGTTAAAGCATAGGTGATCAGCTATTTAGCCGATGCAGGCATAGCAAACAGTTAAGTTCACGCCTAATCGAGAACAAATCTACTAACCAGCATCCGCCAATCTATAGTGCCATCAGTGGGGATCTTGACCGGATCGTTACAACCATAATAGTGAACTATAAACCAGATTTAACTAACCAGCAAACCTCTTCTAGATTATACATGCCTTAACCGCGTACTATGCACGATCAAGATCGAAGTAAATACAGCCGATGAAACTTAACCCATCGCTCAAAGGAATAAACACTATGTTGTGACGAAGCGAACGACGGACTAAAAGGATATGAGGCCGATCTAAATCGATCTTGACCGGGCATATTGATGTTGCTGCAAACTAAAAACAATGAGAACATCAGCAAGATCGGTAACTTAATGAATCTACCCAAAGAATGCCACCCTTAGGTAGAGCTTATAACTTAACCTTAATCTAGTTCAAGCAGTGGAGGTCGACCAAATCGATGCAGCCGTACTTGAACTAGACAAGAGTCGATAACTAGCTTATACTGGAGTTCGTAGTGGAGGTCGAGCTTAACCGATGCAGCCGTACAAACGGAAGTATAAACCATGATGGTACTTACAGATAAGCCAGAGGTCGGCCAGATCGATGCAACCTTTCTTGTTGAAGAACTCGCTAAGATCTACACTACTACTCCTAAGGGCTGGCACAGAGCCAAAAAAAAGTAAATGGTATTTGATTGATTGGATGTCCCTTACAATAGCCAGGGTCCAATATTTATACCCAGAACCTAAGCATGAATCCTACTTAAGTATGACTCATTACAATCTTTGGCATAAGATAAAGCATTCCTAAATTAAAATAACTTGGACCCTAATCTTTCCCTTTTTGTAGAGTCCGACATGTTTTTCCCCGACGCCAACCGTAGCCTTTTGTCGTTATCTGCTGGCATCATCTGAAGTGAGCCAATTCCAGTGCCGCATCTAAATCAGCTGATACTGATTCTTATGCAATCGATTCCTTAACTAACACACTCTTGGAGGCTCCGAGTTCCCGCGTTCCTCTTCCCAAATTTTGGGATAAAATCATTTTATTCCAAAATTCCTACTTATCTGTTTACCATGTCACAACTGTTTTGTTACGAGATATACACGTGACTCCTGACTTCCCAGTCCGAGTCTTATATAATATTCCAAAAGTATCTTTTCCAACTCACTCGGCCCATTTGCTTTCCCTTCTTTCTCAAGTAAATCTTAACAGCCGACGCCGCCATCGCCAAAGCCTCAACCCTAGCAAATCATCTACCAAGCTCTTATTCAAGCGATTTTCCTCAGATTCGAATCTATTTTGGCTGCAATGGCAACCAACGACCATGTCCCTGAGGTATGCTTTCAAGTTTCCATCCTCAAAGTATCGGTTGCTACCCTGTGTTTCCTTTCTTCTCGAATTTATTTTATCTGGTTTGTAGGAAATGAGGAATGAAATCTTGATTCCATCAGCGGTTGCTCTCAATGTCTATTTTCTTGGGCGTATAGGTGACCCTAATCCATCTAATTTTATCTATCAAGAAAATAACCTAATCCCCTTCAAACAATCTGTAGTAGGTTTGTCTTCCTGGAATACCAAAACTCCCTTCAGAAACTGGCCCAAAATGCCTAGGGGATGGAGAGACTGGTTTCGTAGGGTGTCAGAGAAAAAGGCTAGAGATTGAGAGCTCTATGATCTGAATCAATGCTTGACACTCTCGTTATCTAGAATGGAGAGGAATGATCCACTCCTAATCTCTGCATCTTATTTCTTTTCCAACACCCTAAATGTCTTCATTTTTTGTCACCGCCCAATGACCATCACTTTGGCCGATGTTTATATGCTGATCGGCCTTAGAATAATAGGATCAATGTAGCCTTATGACTTCCTAAGTGCTAGATACAAAAAATTAGCCAAAATATCATACTACACAGGATGGGCAAGTTACATTCTGAACCACATCGGAGACGAATCAACTGTTAGCAAAAAATATGTGGCTTTTCTAAACATGTGGTTAGAGAGATTCATCTTCTATGGGTCATCTTGTGGTCTAACTTACAATCACAAACTCATGGTAGAGCATCTAGCGGTAGGCAAGGATATTCCTCTTGGAAAGTATCTGTTAGCACTGTTCGCCTAAACGGCCGTTTAGCCCATTTACACACCGTTTAAACGCTACATGGTGGTACACCGTTTCTGTTTAATCGGTTGATTTGACCGTTTAAATGGCCGTTTTCCCCGTTTAAACACCGTTTTGCTCAAATAATGGGCTAAACGGTAGGTGTCCGACTGTTTACCGTTTAGCATTTAGGATAACACTATCTGTTAGGAGCTGCTTATCATCTGATGCACCAGGTAGCTGCCCAATTATTGAAGAATGAACCAGTGCACACTATCAATGGCCCTTGGTGGTTGATACAACTATGGCTAAACCTGTATATGCACAAGATTGTAAGGCCTGATCTCATAAACCTGAGTTTTCCTTCCTCCAACTTTGATGAGGAATATAGAGGCGAAGAAGGAAGAACCCGTCAGTGCATGAGCTATGGTGAGGCTGCATCGGCCATAACAATTGATGTCAATGTTGGCCATCTCTTCAAAAAGTTTTACAGAGGGTTTGATGTAGATATCCTGACTTGGCTACCTTATGATGAGGATGAGAACAATCAGCTGATCTTCCCATTCAAATTTCGATTTGAATCAGGCTGTTCGGACGAGACGGCGGCTGTAATATTCAATTCCTTCATCAAGCCCTATGTTATTCTAGCCGAATTTCATCATAGTCATGGCAAAATGGCTACAGGCTCCTTCCTTCTAGGCAACCTTCCAACCTATGAGTTTTACAATCCTTCTTTTGTAGCTCATCAGTTTGGTCTTGGTCAATTGCCTCCTCAACTGTTCTTCAAGGATATACTGAGGCCAAGAGAAGGTATCAGTGAAGTAATGGAAACCTCTATAGTTTTCCAACTAGGATCAGATCTTCCTTCTCTTTACTTGCATGACTAGACAAGAGTCAACTTCTCTTCCAACCTTTTTAACTCTTAGTGGCAAGAATGGCACTCCCATCTCTTCTGTGGACCGGCCCATCCTAGATGCATAGCTCTAGATGGAGAGTTTGCTTCTAACAGCGAGGTAATTTACTATTCTTTCTTTAGAAAAATTATTCAATGAACTCCCCTATCAACTGTTCAAAAAGACCTTTTTAGGACACCGAATTCGATCCCCCAAGCTTGGACAGGAAAGGGCACCCCATAGATTATCAGCCACCATGCCCAGTTTCAAGAGTAGGATCAATTGCGCCTCCACCGAAGAAGCTGATGAAAACTCATGCTGCCCCTGTAATCATAATGTATCAATCTTCAAAGCACAAGACAGCCCAAGGGACAACCCAAAAAACCGTTACTGGGAAAAGACTCCACAGAACGAGATCATCAGCTGCTCAGGTAAACAATTCATCTTCTTCTCAAACTGATATTCAATTTCTAATCCCGTTTCTTCACAATTATCAACCATTGCGTCCCAATCTGCTCTAGGTGTGTAACTGTTGTCCTAGGTGTTTGATTCCGCACCAACTAAACCTTCATCGGCTGATCCTCAAAAGGAGCCGATTTTAGTTGAACCAACCGATGTTTCTAGGACTGTAGAAGATGATAATCCTTCCATTTCAATCCCTAATGTTGCCAAGGTATCTCCTTAAAGCTCTTGAATCTCATTCAATTTCACCCTTCATCTAACTATTCATCATGTCATCTGACTATTCACCTACGCTAGAGCAGGAGTCTGATGATCCGCTTGGTATTGACACCTAGACTGTTGATTCTCCAGTTCAACACACAACTGATGGTAAGAAAATTATACATATATTTCATCATTCTACAATAACCATGAACTAAAAATCTTCCTTGATGTTTGTAGATACCAATGTTGAAAGTTTAGAGCCAATTCAACCGGACATCATTGGTGCATCATCATCTCTTCCTTCTCTTCAGATAGAGGCTACCATAGAAAAGGTACTACATCCACTTCATCATTCATTTTGTTATAAACTGATCCAAACCTCTTAATCAAGATTTTCTTATATATAGGCACTCAATCTTCCAGCTCTGAGCTATTCTTTCAATCTTGAGGAGTATCTAGATGAAGATAAAATCAGCTCATCAGCCACCTCCTCTAAGGAAGCTTTGTCAGAAGAGACCAGAAATCGGTTAAGGGATATATTGCCAATGTTTGAGAAGAATATAACCGATTTGGTCCAAGACACTAATTCAATGCAAAGAGTCTTCTTAGCTATCAAGGGTAACCCATCCCTAGTTCTCTCTAGAGTCTTGTCGCCTTTATCTATTATTGAAGATCAGGCCCCAAAGGAAAAAAAAGGCTCAAAGGAACCTGTCCAACCATAAAGCTTTATTGGCCAAGAGGAACTCCAATAGGCAAGAGGCTAAAGAGCTGACACAACTGATTGATGATTTGAAGAACTCCTCCCTCAAGATCGATACAGAGTTGTCCCAACTAGAAATCAAGCGTGCAGAACTTGAGAAGGAGCTAGAGAACGTGAAGGTTCCCATCGATTGCCATAAGTCCAACCTGGCTCAAATACCTGATGCCATTAAGTAGAAGAAACAAGAAGTGCTGGCCAAAGTCAAAGAAGGCAGGGCCATCCGTAGTGGCCTTGAGGATATTCCTAGATCAGCCAAAGAAGACAAGCAACCAATCGTAGAAGTTGATGCTATCCGACTAGAAGTATTGAAAGCAATCCATGATGTTCTAGACTTGTAATCTGTATATCAGCATGTATCTTGTGTAGAATCAATGATGATCATACTTTCTCTCGCCTCATTGTATTTCTTGTTTTGGCTAAAGAGCCGAGTTGAAAATAGCCGATTCCAGACTTCTAACCTTAATACGATTAAGTCTGAAGACACGGTCTTTATTAAGAGAACCCCTCGATCTTCTGTCCTTAGTCACCAAACGCCGTATTCTCTTTGGCATTAGTGAGGTGGCGCTTCACCTTCTATTAATTGTGGTTGCCTTTTGCACTCACTAATGCATCCACCTCCTCGCTCCATGGCTTCAAATACCAACCGAGGGCTCCAGCCTTGAACACATCTACATTCACAACATTTCCTATTCCTCTACACTTCTTTGCCCTCACAAACTGTATAGCAGACTTCTTCCCCTTCTTATAGATCCAATGGCCGGCAAGGACAACCGAGGCAAACGTGCGGCGGAAGAGATTCCAGAGGAGGACATGCCGGTGAACCAGCGCCTTCGACATATGAGGTAAGATTGATATCTTCTGCTCTTGGCAATGAACTCTTCTAACTTGTTTATAGGTTTGTCTTAAATGACAGCCTTCGTCCCCTTCCTAGGGCCAATGAGCCCTCTGATGCTGCATCCTCTACGCTGGCCTTATCGTTGGATTCCTCTGACTCTTATAATGGCGACGACGCCCGGTGTTTCCTCCTAGAGTGGAAAGCAGCCTAGGATGTTATTTTGAGGCAACTTGAGAAAATGGTCAGCTTGAGATCTACCTCGGCGTCTCTCAAGCCGCCCTTCATGTCGCCGAAGAAGAGGCCAGCGCTGCTCGGGCGCGGTTGGCCGAATCCAACGCCATGGTGGTGGGTAACATGGGTTCTAGGAACACCTTCACTCTAATTTTCACTGTCTTTATCTTGATAGCTCTTCTATTTTCTGTGATCGCCAGCCCTGACGGTGTAGTTGGAGTCCCTCCAACTGGCGGTGAACGTGGCTATGGATGCCGTCAATGCCCGGGGCCCCTCATCAACGCCCGCCTCCACGATGTTCTAGCCCGCGTCTAGGAAATCGCCCTTCATGGCATCCACCATGGCGCATCGGTGGCACTGGCCATGGCGCAAGTCTAGACTGGGCATGAGCTCCACACCATGGAGACTGGCTTCTCGATGGGCGACGGCCCCGAGGAGCATGAGGACTTGATCGCGGAGTTCATCAATGTAGCGGAGGCCATCGTGGACATCACATCCACATTGGATGTGATAAACAATGTCTTTGATTAGTTTGTATCTAGGGCCAAACTGATCAATGAATAAAATCTTCCACCTTTTCTATGATTGTATCTGTGTACTTTCTGTAGTGTCATGATTTTTCTACGTTTGTTTTTGTTCTATAGGCGATACATTTCGTATCGGCTTTTCTTCCTTTTGGGGTAATTTTGAACTAAAGGTGATACCCTTCTGGTACTGGTTATTAGAGCTGATGAGTGAACAAATCGGTTGTCAAGTGTTGATCCAAATGCTAGGATGATATTCCTTCAAACATTTTCCATTAATTACTCCTTGACAGGTTGCATCAGAACTCTCTAGACCAAAGATTAAACAGTCGATCAATCTAGGCCAAGCATCTCACTAAGCAGAACAACCTTTAAATTCCTTTTAATAAATTTATCAACTCTGGCTTGTACTTAGGATTCGACTTAGTGCTTATATACGTCGGTTTAGGTTTATCTCCATGACCAATGTCTATCATCCTTAATCCACCAACCAACGCAAAACCATGACTATCCATTTAAAACAAACTCTCAGAGTCGATTGCTTGGATCGGCTGCTAGCTTTCATTACTGATCTTAATGAAGACTCCTTCCCATAGCTTGCTAGAAAAACACTCAAAGTCTTCTAGCTCCCAATATACTAGATCAGCTATTGCGATACTCACAGATTCATCAGTGCGAACTACCTCGACATTATCTCCATGCCATTGAATCAAACACTCATGCATGGTTGATGGCACACAACAGTTTGCATGAATCCAATCACGACCAAGGAGTAAACTGTATGACCCTTTTTCATCAATGATGAAGAATGTGATGAGCAAAGTTTTACTTCTAATTATCAATTCGACGTTCATTGCCCCTCTGGTCTAAAATGCATTACCTCCAAAATCCTTAAGCATCATATCAGTTTCAATCAAACCTCCTGGTCCCTTACTAAGCTTACAAAAAGTGGTGTAAGGCATGAGATTGACAGAAGCACCTCTGTCCACCAATATCTTGCTCATTGGCTTCCCATTAACAAAACCTTTTACATATAAAGCATTTAAGTGCAGATGTTTGACTAGCTTATCGAATATAGCCTGCTGTATATCCGTCAACTTAGCAACTATCTCTTTATACTCTGATGCATCAAACTCCGAATAGACTTCTCGGTCTGCTAGAGCTCTAAATTCCGATGGTAATAAAAAAGTCATTTGAATATTAGCCGATGGTTGACCGCTACTGGCTGTTTTTTTAGCACACAACACTTGAGGTTTACCAGACGCCTGAGCCTGTTCTAGCTCTCTGTTTCTTAGGCGTTGCACTCTTCTTTTCTAGCTTCTTGTCAGACCTCCTGGACACCATTGGCCTTCTTGCTAAACATATTCTTTCTCTTTACTTTCTTCTTCATAATCAGCCCAATTTTGACCAACAACTCGTATCCCAAGCCGATCATGAACACTTCTATTTTTTAAGCGCCAATCCATATTATGATGATACTCATCTCGAGCATGGATAGATCGGGTTAGCTTGAAATTGCCTAAACTCCCAATATTGCTCGCTGCACTCCGGACAGTTATTTCTGGTAGGCAATTTTAAACCTTCGTTCTAGCAATATCTGAAGAAAGAACAATTCCAATATGATTCACCTTGCTTTCTTTCATGCCTCTCTTTTTCCTATTGATGTTGGTATTCTTGCTCTTCTAACCAACGCTGATAATCTTTTTCCTTCTGCCGCTGCCATTTATTCAACAAAATTCGAGATGTAACACACGGCCTTGTCACCCCATCCTTTGACATTTCTCCCTACTCATATAAGCTCTTTTGTTGGTCACGACGCCTTCTAACCTCTCTATATTCATCAGCCGATATTTCAATCCTAGGATCGACTATTCTAGTTTCTTTTGATCTAACTGATGTTAGGACTTTAGTCCTCGCTTTGAGTAGCCTAGCATCAACCATGTTATGATCTTTTGAGAAAGGATTATCATCAACTTTTATCTTTTGAGGCATATCAAATTTGAACCTTCCTTGCTAAATAGCCCTCTGTATATGATGCCAGAAAACTCTACACTTGTTAGTGGAATGAGAAGTGACGTTATGAAATTTGTAGAACTTCTTGTTCTTCAACTGATCAGGGGGAAACATAACATGATTATTGGGCAACTTGATCTGTCCCTTCTCGAGCAAGAAATCGAAGAGTTTGTCTGATTTTGTGACGTTGAAATCATAGCTCTTTTCGACTCCTCTTCCCCAAACATTTAGCACCATTACTGTCTTCTTACCCCAATTCCATTCGGCTGCAGCAACCTCTTCTTCTTCATCGTCTTCATAGCCGTCATCAACTGAATATGGATTATTGGTTTCGGCAATTGCGGCATTCTTCTAGAATCGGGTATCTCTGCGCATGTTCTAAAATTAGCTATTGAGTGCTGCCACTCGTTGAGCCAACTGACATAAATTATCAAACTCTTGTCCCAGCAGCTTCTCTCTCTATGTTGGCAACATTTCTTGAATGGCCAAAGCAGCAAGCCGATCATCAGTCAAGTTAAATGAGAAGCACAAATTCCCGGTCTCTTGGAACCTCTGAAGAAATTTGGTGCCCGATTCATTAGTTCTCTGCCTTATAGTTGTCAAATAGGTAATTTTCTTTTCTCCAGTCCTAGTATAAAAATATATATAAAACTTCTTCTCTAGGTCAACCCAATTGGTAATGGAATTAACTGGCAGTGATGAGAACCAAGTGAAGGCTGGCCCTGACAGAGACAAGGAGAAGAAACAAACTCGATGGGCCTCTTCAATGGATGCTTTACCCAACTGTGTAAGATACCGACTGACATGTTCTATTGTGCTTGTGCAATCTTGGCCAGTGAACTTAGCAAACTCTGGAAGCCTATAATTTGCAGGGAGAGCGACCAAATCACACCATTCTAGATATGAGCATTTGTACAAGAAGGTCTATCCTTTTGGCATTAAACCGAACTGATTCTTCATCATCTCGGTCACTCTAAGCAACAACTCATCAGCATTTGAATTTGAATTTCTCTACAATTGCTGACCCATCTGTGGATTAAAATTTTGGGTACCTTGATACCCTAGATTTGGAATCATGTGAAGGGCATTGTAATCTATGCCATAATGATATCTTTGTGGAACCTCCATCTGTCGGGTCCTTTGCTGGTTTGCTGCTTGAAGTCACTTTCATGGTGTTGTGAAATATGTTCAAGAAAACTTCATTATGATTCGACATGGCATCATAAACAGATTTGTTTACAGCCTCTATGAAGAAACGTCTGTCTTTAGCTTCATCTGCATCCATCTACCCATGCAACAAAACTCTTGGTAGTGGATATTTCTGAAAAAATTTATTATCACGTGTCTTGGTGTAGGACAACAAACACTTGTTCTAAAATTCTTCTATAGCCTTGCTAATGATATCTTTATCTCCATCAGGTAGGTCTTCATAAGACACCATAAGGATGTCATTGTTGTTGTAAGTCATCATGATGATTGTGGTGGTCCCACCGGGCATGCCAAAACGTGTGTCGGCACAAAAATGTCGACACACAGCAAGCCAGAAGGATCTGCTTAGGATGAGCCCGGAGATACGCTTGGCTTCAACGTAGGGTCAATGAATCCTGTGAATTCATCTTGAGGCATGCTAGTCAATTTGACCTACAATTGACAAGGAGAGAAAGTTTATCAGTAATTTAAGGTGGAACATGCTGGTCTTTGCCTAGACAGTTCTAAGTGTGCCGCTTTGGGAGCAGCCAGACAAGAAATTCGACTAAATAGCTGATATGTATAGAAATCGGCTGTTACGGATAGTAGAGCTTATGGATCGCAATTGATTTTTATGTTGATAAGTACAATGCCCATATATGTAAGTGAAATCATCAACTAGGTGGATATTACCAGTGTGAATCATTGAGCCGATGAATCTAAACGAAAAAGGATATAACATGCAAACAAATCAATTGTCTAGTACAAATGGATCTACAAACGCTCTAAATCTAATCTGTTACCATCAATAGTGAGGTTCGACCGAATCGATGGCAGCTATGATGGTAATAACAAACTAAAACCTTAGAATCCGTAGAACCATCTACACGTCGATAGGCTTTTCAAAAGACACACTATATATGTGAAAGCTCATAGCGGATCGACTAAAATAGCCGATTCGGGTGAAAAGGGACTACAACATGTGAACAATCGACTATTTTATGTGGACAAACCTATGAACTCATTAGACCTAACCTGCTATCTCTAATAGTGGAGTTCGACTAGATCGATTCAGCCATGATAAAGACAACAAATCAAAGCTTTAAAGTAAACAGATCTATTCACGTTTAACAGAATCATGGAGACATACTGTAGGCGTTAAAGCATAGGCGATCAACTATTTAGCTGATGCAGGCATAGCAAACAGTTAAGGTCATGCCTAATCGAGAACAAATCTACTAACCAGCATCCTCCAATCTATAGTGCCATCAGTGGGGATCGACCGGATCATTACAGTCATAATAGCGAACTATAAACTAGATTTAACTAACCAGCAAACCTCTTCAAGATTATACATGCCTTAACCACGTACTATGAACGAACAAGATCGAAGTAAAAACAACTGATGAAACATAACCCGTCGCTCAAAGTAAGAAACATCATGTTGTGATGAAGCGAACGACGGACTAAAAGGATATAAGGCCGATCTAAATCGATCTTGACCAAGCAGATTGATGTTGCTACAAACTAATAACAGTGAGAACATCAGCAAGAACGGTAACTTAATGAATGTACCCGAAGGACGCCACCCTTCGATAGAGCCAATAACTTGACCTAAATCTAGTTCGTGCAGTGGAGGTCGACCGGATCGATACAGCTGTACTTGAACTAGACAAGAGTCAAGAACTAGCTTATACTAGAGTTCATAGTGGAGATTGAACTTAACTGATGCAGCCATATAAACGGAAGTATAAGCCATGACGGTACTTACAGACAAGCCAGAGGTCGGCCGGACCGATGTAGCCTTGCTTATTGAAGAACTTGCTAAGATCTACACTACTCCTACTCCTAGGGGTTGGCACGGAGCCAAAAAAAGTAAATTGTATTTGATTGATTGGATGTCATTTACAATAGCTGGGGTCTAATATTTATACCCGAAACCTAAGCATGAATCCTACTTAAGTACGAATCATTACAATCTTTGGTATAAGATAAAGGTTTTCTAATTTAAGATAACTTGGACCCTAATATTTCCCTTTTTGTAGAGTCTGACATGTTTTTCCCTGACGCCAACCGTAGCCTTTTGTCGTTATATGCTGGCGTCATCTAAAGAGAGCCGATTCCAGTGCCGTGTTTGAATCAGCTAATACCGATTCTTATGCAATCGATTCCTTGACCGACACACTCTTGGAAGCTTCGAGTTCCCGTGTTCCTCTTACAAAATTTTGGTGTAAACAGTGTCATTGTAGATCGTCTCACAAAGTCAGCACATTTTGTACCAGTTAACACAACATATCTAGCTGGGAAGTACACCGAACTATATGTTTCTCAGATTGTGAGGCTACATGGAGTACCAAGGACCATAATCTTAGATCGGGGACCACAGTTTATAGCTCGTTTTTGGGAGCACTTGCACCAGGCCTTGGGAACTAAACTAATCAAAAGTTCAGCATACCATCCACAAACTTTTGGACAGACCGAGAGAGTAAACCAGATCTTAGAAGATATGTTGAGAGCCTGTGTTATGTCTTCTAAGGGTTTATGGGAGAAATGGCTACCTTTAGCCAAGTTCTCCTACAACAACAGTTATCAAGCGAGCAACAAGATGGCTCCTTTTGAAGCCTTGTACGGTCGTAAATGTAGAACTCCTTTGAATTGGATTGAGTCCGGCGAAAGAAGATACTTTGGCATTGACTTTGTCACCAAAGCTGAAGAGCAGGTACACATTATCCAATAGCATATGAAAGCAACTCAGTCAAGACAAAAGAGTTATGCTGATAAAAGAAGAAGACCACTAAATTTTGAAGTGGGAGATTTTGTATATTTAAAAGTGTCACCTATGAAGGGAGTGTAGAGATTTGGAGTAAAAAGAAGCTTGCGCCTAGATATGTAGGGCCATACAAGATTATTGAATGAAAAGGAAATGTCGCTTACAAGTTACAAATTCCTCTAGAAATGAGTGCGATATTCGATGTCTTCCATGTTTCTCAGTTGAAAAGTGTCTTCGTATACCTGAGGAAGCCATTGCACCCACCAATATTAAGCTCCAATCAGATTTGACGTATAAAGAGAAACCAATCTGAGTGTTAGAAGAGATGGAAAGAGTAACACGGAGCAAGGTTATTAAGTTCTACAAGGTAGTGTGGAATAACCACAGTGAACAAGATGCCACATGGGAACGGGAGGTTACTTATGTGAGGTTTATCCTGCCTTTCACGAAGAATGGTAGGTCTTGCAAATCTCGGGACGAGATTTCTATAAGGGGGAGGGGTTGTAACACCCCTATGTTAAGCTTTGCATTTTGACATCTGCATTTCATGAGCACAAGCATCATCCAAGCATTCATGAACATGAGCAAATGAAATTTCATCTCCTTCTTATACATTGTCACATGAAATGTTGATTTATATATATGCTTATGCTAGCAATCATGTATGAACTATGTATGAGATGGTTTGACCAAAGTTGAATAGTAGCTTAGAGTGTTTGCATGGCTGTGTGACCTAATAAAAGTTGTAGTACCTAACTAGGGTAACAACTTTTATTTTTGGGTTAAGGTCTAATTCAGTGCATAGCATGTTAAAAAACAACTCACAAGTTGCAAGAAAATGTTGTTTTGTGACTTAGGAAATTTTCGGTGTGGAAACGATTTTTAGTTTCAAAGTACCTCACTTTGGAGTAGTGTAGTTTTTTAACCAGCAAGAATTAGATTCTTAAAGCAAAGTTGGAGAACTCATGTAGCTCTACAACTTTCATTAAGGAAGTTTTTGCTAATTTGCAACGGATTAGGAGTAATTGAATCGCTAAGTCACGCTGTCAGACGGATTCAGTGGCACCTGAATCGGTGCTCGCGTGCGGTGTCATGGCCGACCGACCATAGGCCATGGCTGCCGCGTGGCGGTAGCATGCCGGCATTGGCACGGCCAGTCAGGCCTAAGCACATACTTAAGCACCACGCACCCGCCACCCCATTCACTCGCCCACTCTCACTCCCTCCTACTCACTCTGCCTCTCCAAGCACGGCGTCGAGCTTGCCGCAGCACCACCATAGCTCTGCCATAGCCGCTCACCGCCGACGTAGCCTCGTCGGCCGTTTCATCTCTGCCATAGCTGTTATCGTCACCAGGGCGTAGGTAGAGTGGCATTTCGCATCGCCGCAACCGCTGTCATCACCGGAGCGCCACTCGCTCGTGGCTCACTATGGCCCGCCATTCCACTGCACCGCATGCCTTCATTTTCTTTGGTCCAGCACTACGCTAGAGCCTAGAAGCTTAGGCCAGAGTTAGGAATGATGCCACCACTTGACGGCGCCAGAACAAGTCGCCGCTCCGCTCGCGCCTACCAGGGCCGTCGTAGCACTCGAGCTCGTGGCCACCGAGTTGGTTCACCATCTCACTCCTTTCTCACGCGCCTTAGGTCGAGTAACCCTAGGCCTCTCTAGTGGCATGACGAAGACTCGCCTTTCACCACCGTTTAGCCAGAACAGCGTGAGCACCATCGTGCTCCATGAGCCACCGCCGCCACATGGCCATGCACGTGGCCGAGGTCACCGATGCCACCCCGAGCCCTCACCTATGTCGTGTAGCTTCGCTAGGTCACCAGGATGGAGTATCCATCATTGCCTAAGTGTGCTATAGCTAGAGATGGACAGCATACCGCCACCGACCTCCACCGTCTGCCATGGCCACTGTCGAGCTTGCTCTGGCGAGCCACCGAGCCAACCAAGTCTACCAGTCGATGCGCGTGGATGAGATGAGTATAGTGGTGAAGGCGCTATCGCCGCAGACCTCGCAGTCGGTGAGTTCTCGCAGGTTAGCACCGTCCCCTATTTTGATCTCGCTGACGAGTGGGTCCCCGTTGACCGTGGGCCCCGACTGTCAGTCTGTGTGGTGTTTGATTTTCTGATTTACTTTTCTAGATTCGAATGCATGTTTCAAAAATTCATATCTCAATATAGAAGTGTCTAATTTTGGTGAACCAAATTTTGTTAGTTTCATCTTAAAGTGTAGTATTTTATAAAAATATGAGATGCACTGTTTCTAGTATTTTTCTAAGAAAATAAAATTTAGCTAGATAAATGCTTTTTAAATGGTTTCTATCTTGTGAATTGCATAACTTGAGCTAGATAGGTGATAAAATTGTGATTCCAATTTTGCTAGCCTTGTGTTGACATGCTCTAGCTAGAAAAAATACTAAACTTGCAGTGGTCATACTTTAATATTGTCTTCATATTTAATCCTAATTAATTGATAGTTTCTAGTGAAATTAATTGGCGTAAAAACACATAACATACGATCATGCTAATTTTTACACAGTATTCTTATGCTTGGAAGAATGCAAAAAAAATATTAAATCTGTTGGTTCATACTTTTCACCATACTAAACTATTTTTGCTAAAATAAGCCTATGTAACTTGTTATTTTTGTAGAGGTAGTTGTACTTATCCAAATGGCATCAAATTTGTACAGTAGACTATTGAGGTCATTTATAGGCTACTGTAATGTTCTTAGAATTTATTAAGCACTGGAAATATTTATCCTTTAAATCATCTTATTATCTAAGGAAATTAATAAATAGATATAAATAATTTAGTTATGTTTAACCATGATGTTTTCTATGGTTCTTGAGATGCATATGATCTGTTGATGTTATTAGTTAGTCTTAAAAGCAATGGGTTGTACGCAACTAGTTAATTATGGCCTTATAATTCAACTAGATGGTTGCATGTATAGTTTCAGTTGAGTTGATAATTTCATGATGATAATGGTATTTTCTACAAAACATATTAATAACAAAGTTGTAGATAACTTACTTATATACCTTGTGTTAAATTTTCATATTCATAGGCCTTATGGTTTAAGAATTATGGCTATTAGAAGTCTGCTATTAGAAATGCTTGCTCTCTAGATATATTTGAATGATTGAATTATTTGACCTAGATAACTTCTGAATCACATTAAGTGTATTAAAATAAAGTTGTTGGAAATTTTATAAGATTTCTATAATGTCCACAACCATATTATTTTGATGTGCATAAATCCAGTTATGGATAAAACTAGTGGCTGCTGTCTTGTAGTCCAGAAAATAATTTACATAAGTGTTGCTTAAGTTACTAGAGAAGAGATAAGCACCTACTCAATAAAATAAGATGCAACTTGTTATTACTTTAATGCAAAGATGTTGAAAACACTTGGGAGGATGCATTCATCACATCATATCATATTATACATGTCATCATATATGCATTCGTGATAGCTTATTTTATGCTCATGCATATAGGATCATCCGAAGAAATAACTATGTTGGAGTTCAACGAAGAAGAGGAGGAGGATCAGCAGGAGAACCCACGAAATGTGGACCTGAGTTGTACCAAAGGTGACCGTTGATCTGGTCTGCCTAGGTTTGTGTTATGAATAAATTCCTAGCTGGTTGAAATCGATTCGAATCGCCATCTCTCCCGGACAGTGAGAAACTTGGCTAGTACCAACATCGTAGTAACTGTGATATGGAATATGATAGTTCGGATGAACATGGAATTACTACACCGGCTATGGTTGCTATTGTATGCTACAAAATGATATACTACATATTTGGCATAGGTTATTTGCTAATCTAGAGATGAATAGCTATAATTAACTTGATGACCGAAATATAATTATACAACTGAGTTAGTCGTTTTTTATGCAAAATATTGTCAAGCTGCCTCCTCTTATAAAGCCTTGCATAATCCTTGGAGTCGCTTTGTTTTTGGTTTATGATGGGTAAGTCTAGCTGACTACCTTCTCATACTTAGGGTTGTATTCCCATTGTTGTAGATGGTATAGTTTATCATGGCTATTGCAAGAACTGTTTTTGTCCCGCCGTGGACGAGGAGTGAGCCCTGGGCAGGCACCTCTTATTAATCATTCTTATATGCTTTTATGGGAGTGTGGTCACGAACTGGAACTATGTATTTGAACTATGACAGTAGATGTTAGTTTCAAACTTTAATTTGCTTCCGCTACTATTTACTGAACTTGGTTTGTAATAACCTTAATTCGTACTCTGATGAATTAACTGTGTTTATGAACCTTATGTAACGTGTGACATGAATGTTGAATCATGTACGATCTTAGTTAATCAAGACCCATCGTGGTACTCAATGGACTACCAGGTTTATATGGGTTCAAGTATGACAGTGTGACTGCTTGTGGGTTGCCATTGTACTTATGCTCTTATAAATTGGTCGATTCTGCTACATTGCCCTTCAGATGCAGGCTGCAAAAGTGACATCCCAAGCTAACCCTTTCCGTGGACTAGAGGCACGGGCACCAGCCCACTCTCATCTAGGACCACATGGTAACCAAAGAGGAGAATAGCGAGTACCAGCCCACTCCCATCTAGGGCCGCAAGGTAACCAGAACAGGAATTAGGGTGCCAGATAGTTAGCCTATCATGGGCACCAGTACAACAATAGGGAAGGTAGAGGTGAGTCCGAGTATAGAGAGGCCGGCATCTCATCAGATAGGTTCCCATGTTTCTCTGGTAGACTACTCTTTGTCTAGCTTCCCTACAAGTTTAAGTCGTCTAACCATACCAAGTATGATGGAAAGACAGAACCCAACCAATGGTTGTGCATCTACTCTCAGTCCATCGAGTTGGAATGTGGAGACAATGATATCAAAGTGTTATATTTTCCCATGGCACTCGACATTGTGCCTCTCGCTTGGTTTGATAAGCTACGAGCCAACTCCATCGATACTTGGGGACAACTTCAGTGCAAATTCTGTAAAAAAATTTGCAGCATCCTCACCCACCCAAGTACTTAAAACGAGCTTAGAACCTGCAAGCAGAAACCAGATGAAACCTTACAGCAATATTATTGCCGCTTTGCTAAGTCTATGATATCACAGATAGGGAGGTGATAGATGACTTCGCCAACGGGATCAAATACAAGTGGCAGTTTGAAAAATTATGCGACGATAATCTAGAAACCGTCGAGGAATTTAAGCATACAATACAAAAGATGATTGCATCTGAAGAGCGTACTCGCAAATGATTACCACGTGGCCAACAAGACAAAGGTTATGACCCTAGAAGCAATAAGGGTGGACAGTTCGATAGAAAGAGAGGACCCGACAACACCCTTTCTTCCATGGACAGGTCCAAGAATCTAACAAAAATAACAAGAAGTTCGAAGACCTCAAGGATTTACCCTGTCCTTTCCACAAGAATGCCAAGCACATGGTGGTCGAGTGCAGACAACTCCAAGAACTGGGTTTCTACGGCAAAAGCAACAAGGGCAAGGGTAAAGCTGATAACAACAAAGATGGAGTTGACAACGCTAACCCTGACTTTCAACAGTCTAAGGGCCAAATCGCTGTTATCTTTGTGGGGCTACCGACTTCATCAAACAAGCGCTCAGGGATGTTGGCTCTTTAGGACATCATGGCAGGAGAGCCCTCAACACCAAAGTACCTTAATTGGTTTGAGTACCTGATCTAGTTTTTTAGAAAAGATAAATGGACTAGCTTGACTAACGTTGACCACTATCCACTCGTCTTGGGTCCAACAATAGCCGACATGATAGTCCCCAAGGTCCTGATCGATGGCGGCGCAGGATTGAATATAATATTTGTAGATACGCTGAAGAAGATAGGCCTAGACTTTACTAGCCTACTCACCCCCACTGATGTCCCTTTCTACGGGATAGTACCTGGCAAGGCTACCATGCCACTCGGATAGATCACGCTCCTAGTAACATTTGGCAACCCAAACAATTTCCGAACGGAGTTCATAAAGTTCGAGGTAGCTGACTTCAAATCATCATACCATGCTATCTTCAGTTGACCTACTTTGGCCAAGTTCATAGCCATACCATATTACCCGTACCTCTTGCTCAAGATGCTGGGTCCCAATGCTGTACTCTTCTTCCAAGGCTACCTCAAGCGCTCATATGACTATGACACGAAAGCCATCTAGATTGCAACTAGAACGCAGCAAGCCTATAAAGCATAGGAGATTGCCAACATTGCATAGCAAACTAAACCAAAATACATGGAGATTCCAACTAAGAAGGAGAGAATTATTACACTACCCTCTAAGATGGATACCATCGAGATTGATCTGGGTACTGGTGATCCCTCTAAGATGGCTATCATCAGCACCCGCCTTTCCAAAGAATAGGAACTCACGCTCACCAACTTTCTCAGGGAAAACAAGAATATCTTCACATGGAAGTCGGCTGATATGTCGGGTGTTCTAAGAGAGTTGGCTAAGCACAAATTGGATTTAAAACTCGGCTCAAAGCCAGTCAAGCAACGTCTACGACTGTTCTCACTAGATAAGAAAGCAACAATCAAGAAGGAAATCTCCATTCTATTGGCAGCCGGGTTCATTAGGAAAATCCTATACCCTGACTAGCTAGCCAATCCTGTACTCATTTAGAAGAAGAACTTGAAAGAGTGGCGCATGTGCGTCGACTACATAGATCCTAACAAACACTGCCTGAAGGATCCCTTCGACTTACCTCACATTGATCAGATCATAGACTCTATGGCTGGGTCAGCCCTTTTATCCTTCCTTGATTGCTACTCGAGTTACCATCAGATTGCTCTCTGTAAAGAAGATCAGAGCAAGACATCCTTCATCACTCCATTTGATGCCTACTGTTACACGACCATGTCCTTCAGGTTAAAAAATGCCAGTGTAACCTATCAACAGGGTATCTAGGCATGCCTAAGCGAACAGATCGGTCATAATGTAGAAGCATACGTGGATAATGTCATAGTCTAGACCAAAGACCCTTCTACTCTGATCGCAGACTTGAAGCAAACCTTTGATAGTCTTTATGAGTACAAGTGGAAGCTTAACCCAACAAAGTGTGTGTTTGGAGTTCCTTTGGGATAGCTATTGGGTTTCCTCGTGAGCCATCAGGGTATCGAAGCTAGCAAGAAAGAGATTCAAGCAATCACTCAGATGACTCAACCTCACTGCATCAAAGATGTTCAGAAACTGACAGGGTGCATGGCTGCCCTCAATCGTTTCATCTCGCGACTCAGGGAGAAAGGTTTTCCCTTCAAGTTGTTGAAAAAGTTAGGCAAGTTCGAGTGGACAGCTGAAGCTGGCGAAGCCTTCTAGATGCTCAAAGAGTACCTATCCACCTCTCCAATACTTACTCCACCCAAGAAGCACAAACCACTCCTACTCTACATTGCAACTACTACTATGGTAGTCAGCACGACAATAGTCGTGGAGCAGGCTAAAGAAGGGCACGTATATAAGGTACAACGGCCTATCTATTATATTAGCAAGGTGCTATCAGAATCCAAGGCCAAGTACCCACATGTGCAAAAGCTCCTTCTATGCCCTCTTGATCACTTCACGAAAGCTACACCACTACTTTGACGAACACAAGGTAACAGTGGTATCCGACTTCCCACTTGGTGACGTCCTACGCAATTGGGATGCAACAAGATGCATATCCAAGTGTTCAATCGAACTCAGAGCTCAGAACATCGAGTTTGTCTCCCGCAAGGCTATCAAATCTTAAGTCTTGGCTGATTTCATAGTTGAGTGGACTGAAGCCCAGCAACCTACTCCGACAGTTATCCTTGACCATTGGAAGATGTATTTCGATGGTTCCCTCAAGTGAGGAGGATCAGGCGCTGTTGTTCACTTCATATCTCCAGATGGAAAGCAACTTAAATATGTTCTACAAATACTTTGGCCTACTACCAACAATGAAGCCAAGTACGAGGCCCACCTTCACGGCCTCTAAGTAGCAGTCTCACTTGGCATCAAGTGTTTGCTCGTCTATGGTGACTCCTCGGTGGTCATCAACTAGGTCAACAAGGATTGGGACTGCACCATGGAGACCATAGATGTTTACTATGTAGAAGTCCGTAAACTTGAGAAACACTTCCAAAGTCTAGACATCCTCCATGTTATGCGAGATCTCAATGTTGCGGCTGATGTTTTGGCCAAATTGGGATCAGATATAGCCTTGGTACCCCCTGATGTGTTTGTTTAGGAACTCCAGGTCCCTTCAATCAAACAAGAAGCCTCCACATCCACCGGTATTCTAACTCCTGATGTCCAGGTACTAGTGGTCAACCCGGCATGGACACAAGTATTTATTGATTACATTCGAGACCATAAGTTGCCCGATGACAAGGTAGAAGCAAAGCATATCATGCACAGAAGCAAGAATTATGTCTTAGTTAGGGATAGGCTCTACCGATGGGGCGCATCATCTGGTGTTCTCCTCAAATGCATCACACCTAAAGAAGGCTAGAAAATCTTGGAAGAAATTCACTCCGGGTGTTGTGGCAACCACGTAGCCTTTAGGACCTTAGTCGGCAAGGCTTTCAGATCTGGGTACTATTAGCCTATAGCACTGAAAGATGTAGAAGAGTTAGTGCGACACTGCAAGGGCTGTTAGTTCTCTACCAAGCAAGCCCACATCCCAGCTCACAACCTTATCTGCATCCCTCCATCATGGCCTTTTTCATGCTGGGGGCTCAACATGGTTGGACCTCTCAAACGAGCACCAAGTGGTTTTGAGTACATCTACGTGGCTATTGACAAGTACACTAAGTGGATAGAATACAAGCCACTCATCAAGTTCAACGCTACAAAAGCAATCGAGTTCATGCAAGACATTATGTACTAGTTTGGTATGCCTAATTGGATCATTATAGATCTCGGCTCACCCTTTACAGCTATAGAGTTCAGAAGTTGGGCACAAGATTGTGGCATTAGCATCGACTATGCTTCCATAGCTCATCCTCAAGCGAACGGCCAAGTAGAGCGGGCTCATGGGCTACTTCTAGCCGAACTAAAGCCTAGGCTATTCGACAAGCTTAAAGACTATGGTGGCAAGTAGATATACGGGTTACCCAAGGTAGTTTGGGGACTGCGTACTCAGCAAAGCAGACAAAACCCAGTGGCTAGAAATTGACAGTGCCGAAGAAATCAAGCTTAATGCACTCTTCCAGTCTGTTAGGTACCTACAAGGCCTACGACGTCACTATGACAAAAATGTGTGCCCCCATACCTTTCAAGAAGGAGATCTAGTCCTCAAGCATATCCAAAATACATCAGGACAACACAAGCTACTCACCCCCTAGGAAGGCCCCTTCATCGTCTCGAAAGTTACTCGGCCAGGCTCCTTCGAGTTAATCATAGAGGACGACGATCCCGTGCGTAACTCCTGAAACATCGATCAGCTACGGAGATTTTACCCCTAATATTATTAAATAGTTTTCATGTTTAAGTAAATTCAGTGGTCTAGCTTATGTACTTAAGATTCTTTGTTAATAATACAAAATCAATGTCCTTCGCTAGATGAATCTATCTTTTTACTTTTGTGCAAGATACACAACTTTCTAGTTGTCTCTCTTTGTTGTAGCCTTTGTTACATCATATACGAGATATACGGCTGACTAATTGTGCGGGTACACATCTCTCAATATGATAAATTTACTTGACACACAGTTCTTATTATGTATACCGAGTATTGGGCTATATTATATGAGATACGCCTCCTACTCGGATGGCTTACATCTCCTTGGTCGAGAGCCCATTACTGACATTTAGTTTAACTATTGCATGTTGTCCCGGGTAGGGTGATTCCTAGAAGCAAGTAACCTGATTTGTTGGCTATGGGACGGGATCCTAACAGCAAACAATCGTTATAAGGGTTCCTTGAAAAAGTGACTTTGAGCACTTAACGTCGAGGGAAGGGTCTAACATTATTCTAATCATAGCGACTATGTTGATCACTTTTTACCTGGCTACTCTATCTTACACGCCTTTCTAAAGGACTCCACAAGACAAACTTATAGCCTAAGTAGATTACAAACTTACTCAAAAGATTACCAAGTCTAAAAGATGCTAACTTTGCACAGACAAGTTAGCTAAAATAAAATGTCTTCGGCGTTTAAGTCCCCCAACAAGATGCATTACTTTTTGAGACTTATAGGCTAAGTTTTCCATTCAATTAACAGCCTATGCAAGCAAAAGAACATTGTTTCTTACAACGTGCCTACCCGGCACATGCTTAAACAAGTTTTTTCAAACTTACACAGCCTATTCGTCAGGCTTCTCCATCCTAAGGTCTAATTCATTTGTTATGGTGGTTGTGAGTCCCTCGAGTTCCTCCTCAGCTCTTTCTATGGCAGCAAGATGGCCTTCATCATCATAGTCTATGGCTACCTAATGGAGATCCATAGCCAGGTATAGCACTCGGAGCATACCGAGTACATTCCGGACGTAAACCTTGGCGGCTCCACAAACATAGCTCTCAAAGCGGTTGGGGATTTCTTTCACTATGTACACCCACCTTTTTTCACCGTCTTCTGGCCTATGGAAGAGGAGGGCGAGTGGCTTCATAGCTTCCCAGAGCATGTTCTGCTCCAATAGTGCCCTCCCTAGATGGGCTTTCATGTCGGTCACCGACTTTAGAGCCTACATCAGATCACCATCAGCTCCCCACTTTATCAGCTTAGCTTGAGCGAGTTCTTCACTCACTCGTTTAGTTACCTCTTTGGTTTGATTGTGCTTGGTTCTTAGGGCTTCATTCAGCCCCTTCACCTTGCCTTCCAACCGTCGGGTTCTGACCTGCTCTTCTGCAAAGAGGACCATACACGATCATTATCATGATCACCAACTACTACATGTCAAGAACTGTAGGGAAGTCATATAGTTCTCTTATCTTTTGG
Source organism: Miscanthus floridulus (assembly GCF_019320115.1). Classification (NCBI taxonomy): domain Eukaryota; kingdom Viridiplantae; phylum Streptophyta; class Magnoliopsida; order Poales; family Poaceae; genus Miscanthus; species Miscanthus floridulus. The sequence continues at coordinate 82,578,101 of NC_089598.1, forward strand.
CTTGGTATCAAAGAGCTTGGCCTTCTCCATCATCTTCAACAAAAATCAAAAGTGTCATTTTTTCTAGTTTTGACGGCTGCTTTTTGGCGCTCAGCCTCACCAATTTGAGCCCGAAGGATGCAGAGAGTCTCTTCATGTCATTTTTGGGTGGACATCCACTTGGCCTCCATCTTGGCCTGCTCCTCCTTCAATTTGGTGAGCTCCACCTAGGCTTCCTGAACCTTGACGGAGGCCTTCGGCTCCACATCCTAGGTATACGACTATTCTAGAGATGAGAACCTAGAAAATATCAACACATAAGAAACAACAAAGTACAAGACTTACCCTCAGCTAGCCATCAAAGATAGAGGCCTAGTTTAACAACCCAGACCAAGACTTCATTAACCCAACAAACTCTAGACTGTACGTCCAAAGCTGGGTACTTGGTCTGGTCACCAGGACGGCTTCCTCCTCTCCAACCATCCGGGTACTCATCATCGCCATGTCTATTGCAGGTGCACTCGAAGTTGGAGTACTAACACTAGCGCTCTGCCCATCATCGATGGCGCCAGACTTGGTCAGCTCCGGTCCCAGCGGCTGATGAGCTTCGCCCTCATCAAGCATCACCACTTGTGGCTACGATACCTCGACATGCTCTGTAGTACTTGGCTGCTCCACCCGTTCCGCTCCACCATCAGTGGATATTGGACCCTATGCCTATGGTGCTTCAGTGGCCTTGGGTGGGGACAAAGGCCTGCCTGCTTGGCTTCCTTCCACTTGGTCACTCTCAGCATGCAGGTTTTCTTCAACCTAGGGTTCTTCGCTTTGCGACCAGGTACTCATTGTTTTTTGTACCCTAATACATGTAGAAGTAAATTGCTATTCTCGGGATAATGTAAGATTGTGGCAAACAGTTTCAACACTTACTTGGCAGAGGATATTTTCTTTAGGGAGGGCCTTCCTAGCGTCATACAGCTAGATGTCCTGCCAAGCTTCAAGGTGGACACCGGCGCTGATAGTATCAAGTCGGCCTATCGACTTGTGGCGTCTGCATCTTGTCCGGGTGCACCCGGTCACCTTAAGTTGGCATCCGAGTGCTTATGAGGTCCAACGGCGACATCCCATCAAGAACAATGCAACATCTTCAAGCATACCCAAGATGAAGTTCAGTATAGAATTTTACTCGGAAACATACTTACTGCCTGACAGTGAATGATGTGTCTACTTCCTCCGTCTCTAGCTCATCAGTAGTATCCAAGGTTGTGACTATTCAAGATTGGGCTCAGAATACGATAACTATCAGACTACACAGAGTTATTTTAAGATTGTATTTTACCTAGTCTCAGTGTGTAGGCTCGACGGGGCCTCTTGGGCACTACCCCACTCCCAACGGCAACATCGGACTCCAACAACTATTTCCCGCCAGCGGCTCCCTGCCTGGCACTTGGGTTTGCCTAGACTATGAAGTCATCTGGGTTCCCTTCAGATTCACTCTCGGCTTCCTGGTCCACAGGTACGGTGGAGGCGGCACTCCCTTCGTCTGCTCCGACAGATGCTGCCCCGCTCCCACCAACTCCTCCAAAGCTAGCACGTGGAGGCGGGGTGGGCAAGTCATTAAAGTTATGCCCCAAATGCTATATCAACAGTTATCAATCAACAGGAGTCAGTCCCCACAATATTAAGACACTACGAAGTCACAAAGGTTAGATTACTTATGACAACAGGTGGATGCTCATGGTCAAGTTCAGGGTACTAGTATGGTATCACTAATATCGCCTGGAGTATGTCCCAAATCCTCTCTAGGACTTCATTCTCTGTCAATTCATCAGTTGTCACTCGGGCTGGATCCTTTGGCTCGATGTACTCGAAACCATAGTGTACCCTCTCCTGAAGCAGCTGCACTCAGTGCTTGATAAAGCTAGCGACTACTCCAACTCCATTCAAGCCTTGACCCTTCATGGCCGAGAGCTTCTTGAGGAACGGATGAATTCCTTCAAGCTCCGTCACGTTCATTGGTTCCTTCTCCCAGTGGGCGTTGGGCACCGGTGCGGCGTTACTATGAACCTCTAGAGGTGGCCACATATTAACCGTGTAACCCCACTCGACTCTCCAATTCTTCACATAATCAACCAGGGTATAGTGGAGATATTATTTTTTCTTCTCCACCCGGAACTGAATACCGGCACCTCCCAAAATGCTTGGGTTTGTTGCATCTAGGTGCGGTTTTAGTTTAAAGTAGCAGAACAAAGTGATGGAAGGGGGGCTACCAAGGAAAGTCTCGCTGAGATGGATGAAGATTGACAAATGCAAGATGGAATTTGGGTTCAGATGGTTCAGGGTTATGCCATAGTAATGCAAAAACCCATGCAAATAGGGACAAACTGGCAATCCTAACCCATGCTAGATGAACAACACAAAGAGAACAATCTCACCTGGCTCAAGATTGGGAATACGGTGCTCACTAGGCTCTTTCCATTCACCAAGCTTCTAGTCTGGCAAATAGCCCTGATCATAGAGTTTCTAGAGGTGCTTTGGGTTCGTGCTCGGTGCTGGCCAGATTTGGGTGGTGGTGGCCATCTCCAGCACTTCTAGTGCCCTCCTCTCGATAGTCTTCTTGGCAGCGGTGCTTGGGTTCTTGCCCTTACCCATCAAGCAGAGCTTTTCTATAGATCTAGGGTTTAAGGAGGACGGCGCTCACAGCAAGCACGGGGGCTTAAGCAGAAAGCAAAATGCGACAGAGGAAGATGACGCTCAGGGTTGGTTACCTTTTATATAGGAATCCCACTACCGTGTGGCCCGATAATCATGCCAACGGATGCGGCGCTTTGGTTTCCCTACCATTTTAATGACACCACGCAGATTGATACGACGGTTACATGCCTTTTTAGGATTTCCAATGCATCATAATGTGTTCAGACTTATCCTTTGGATTTCTACTTTCTGGGTATCGGCCACGCTATGACCGTTATCTACATGGCCACATCGTGAAGTACCCGGATGATTGATGCAGTACTTGGACAATCACTTGATAGTATGCACTAAATAGCACAGTACTCGGATGAAGATTTTTTATTCAACAACAGTTCAATGGATACATAGTTGCACACTTTACAAGATTCAAGACCACTCAGAATAATAAGCGATTATTTATTTAGAGAGTTACAAGTATTGGATACAAGAACTTTTCAGTCAATAACAAAGATAATACCTACTCGGATAAAACAGAGTACTCATACTCTAAGTGCTTCTCAGTAGGTACTTTCATACCCGATGCACCTAGATCCAAGACAAGAAGAGTAATACATCTGGGTAGATAACAGAAGTGCAGTGTGTCCTAGCCTAGAACCTTGGGTAGACTATCTAACTATGAATATTTATTGGAAGCCTACTGGCTGGTATGAAGGATGAGCTACTCTCACATCTTGCCACCCAGCCAATGACATCTATACACATTTGGGTCCAAATACGACCCTTCATGGACAGACGTTGACAAGCACCCTAGAAGAACTAACATGGGACTGCTGGATGTGCCACTCTACCAGCCGTCACAAGACTTCTTCTAGTTGCAGCTCCATGCTACTCTACTGTGCACAACTGCGGGTTTAGCCTACCTCTAAACCCTCTCACAAGAGTTCTTCTAGTCACTACAGCTCTTGGTTATACCAACCGAGTACTCCTGGGGGCTATTCTACTTCACTCACCACCATATTTGCATGCTTCAATCTCTGAGCCACTTTGCTTCTTCTACATTTGAGGTTCAAGTGCTCGCCAGGAGGGTTTTTTATAGGTGTCTTGGTGTTGTCTATGGACCAGGTTCATGCGGAATACATGGACAAGCTACTAACTCCTACATAGGTTCACGTGCTATACTACAAGTGTACAGTGCGTCCCACTACACCTTTTCAGTGTACAGACAGCCTTTTCCCAGCACATGTGAAGTCACAGTACACTCGGTAGCACCTTTGATGGCATATTCCTACGAATATCCTGAGCATCTTTGGACCGACTATACTAAAGCTTTGCATGTGACTTTGACACGTCTTACCTGCTTCTGTATAAGCAGACAGGACAATAATTTTTGCTGACACTCTCATCCTCGAGTATATTCTTTTCATATCCTTATCTCGAGTAGAAGTACTCGGACACAGGCTCGGGGGCTGCAGGGTACATATCCTCTATGGATGTTTTTTTCTTTTAGACCCTCTAACTCTTTGTTTTGCAAACAATAAGAGGCTCAGGGGCTACACTCGGTGAGTGCACTTTTCACAAAAGTGCAAGTCACCCGGAGGTTTTACAGAGCACCTCATGGCTTCACTTATGAAAGCACTCGGACTATGCTTGTTTCTACTCAGCAAGATCAGGAGGAACAAGAAGGCTTCTGAGTTCAACCATGACATGCTAAGAGGTTTGACGGACCAAGGTCCTAGGGGTTTCCCACAGGGGTACTCCTTGGATGGGCCCTAGGATGGCCCATGATCTTTTGAAGGACGCGAGACAAAGTGGCGTGGACTTCAAGCTATTCCAGATCGACTTAGTCGGCTTACTATAAAAGCTAGATTCTCTAATAGGACTAGGACTCTTCTCTTGTAACCGACTAAGACTAGATACATGTCCTTACCCTCTCCCCTGTATAAAGAGAGGTACGGTGCACCCCTTTGTAACCCTAACAATCATACAATCAGTCCAATACAAAAGGCTACACGTTGACTGGACGTAAAGGCTATTACTTAACCAGAGGGCCAAACCAGTATACATCGTTCATCTCTTTACATATACTGTCGAGTTCTGCGTACGCCGAAGCCCTTCAAACACCGTCCTGGGTACCCCCATGACGGGTTGCCAGTCATCAAACACCGACACTCCGCGCACCGATCCGCCACCGTGCTGCCATTTTTGCGCCCCCTCTACAGGCCCTGTTGCGCCCCCTTCGCAGGCCCCTGCCACACCATGCAACGCCACGCCCCATATCCCACCGCACTGCCTTCTTCGCGTCCCTAGACGACTGCTCCTTTATCGAGGTATGCACCAAGTCCCGTCGCATCCCCGTCTGCCAGCCAGCGACGCCATTGCAACACGTGCAACACCCGATCTACTTTTGAAACATCCAGATGAAACATTTACAACATACGTCTGAAGACAAATAAAACAGTTGAAACATACGTCTAAAACACTTGCAAAAACACCTAAAACACTTGAAAAGCCATTGCAAAACATATGCAACATCCAGATAAAATACTTCCAACATATGTGTGAAACATATGAAACATCCAAATAAACACACTTGCAACATGCGTCTGAAAAACAGATAAAATATTTGGAGCAGACGCATGCAACATACGTGTATAGTCACTGCAACATATGCAACATCCCGATCTATTTTTGCAACATCCATAAGAAACACTTACAGCATACCTCTGAAACATATGAAACACTTGAAATATACGCTTGCAACATGTTAGGCGTGACACTGGCGCGGAGACCACCATGTCAGGTGCGTTGAGGAACTCAAAATAATCACCTCGATGGCTAGATCGGGGTTGGGAGGCGGCGGAGCAAAGAGCACCATGGGCTTGGCTGTCGTGAGCTTTTTCCGCTGGGGCACCAGGGCACGAGGAGCCTCGAGGCGGGCGCGAAGTACGACACGGCTGCGATGCCCTCGCCGTCTCTAGTCGCAGGAGGAGGTGATGAGGGTAGGGGCGGGTGGGAGGTGCGACTCCAGCGGCGGAGCCTGACGTCGCGAAGGTAGGCGAGGGCCCCAAGGGAAGTAAGCAGAGTTGGTGGTCCCTAGCGGCGACGGATGGGGAGCGGAGCTACGGGTGGCTGTCGTGTGGCAGTGAGGATTTTTTTAGAGAGATGGGGCCGGTCGGCTACGCTGGCGTGGAGGCGAGTCCGGACGGGACGGACGCCCGTGGTTGAGAGTTTCCTTATATTTAAAGGATGGGGATACCTACACCGGTTAGGAGGCAAAACTCTTATAAATAAGTGTCAAATTGTAACGGTAGGATCGTCCGGTTTGATGAGCTGAATAATATCAATTGTCATAACTTTTTGCATCTAAATTCAAATTGGTTGATTTAGATATGAATTTTAGTTATCTCAGCAAGAGCTATGCACTATGGAATCAAGAAATACAGTATGGAATTTTACTCCATATCCAAAACCTGACCCTCTTATTCTCCCGGAACGAGCGATGCTACAAATTTTAGTTGCCACTATATTGAGCCGTATGCACTTGTCGGTTTAGCCCAAAAGTTTAAGTTGTTAGAAAAAGATGGACAATTCAAGTATACTTTAAGTCTTTCCCTTACGTGCAGGCTGCCTTAGGCCTCAAAAGTGAAAATAGGAGTTGATTGCGATTATTTTATTTAATTATGATGCTAGGATTTAAACTCAAGACCATGATTTTGATATCATATTGAGTTGTATTAACCGATCAGTCCAGCCTAAAAGTTTGAAGACGAGTTGAGACTAGTAGAGGACATGCAATGGGTGGGTGGTGAAAAAAAAGATCCTACCTATATGTGATATCATATTGAGTTGTATACATGCACTCGTCTGATCAACCCAAAAAACTTAATCTCACATTATATCGTAGACTAGAGGAGTACCTTAACTGATGGCTAGCTGCAAGCACAAAAACAAGGCACACGGTAAGACGACGGGCAATATACAAAATCAGACAAGCTACGAAGAATAGAGCGTGGTACGAAATCGCTCAGTCCTGTCCGAGAGTTCCACCGCTTGAACGAGTGCTCGACCGGTCCGATATACGACTGGGTGATGAGGTGGGTTCTCGTACACTGCCTCTTGCTGTATTCCTTGTATTGGAAGTGACAAAAGAGCGTGTCCCTTGGGTGCCACTCTTCACTGACGAGACCGAGGAGTGCGCCGTCCAATCACTAGTCGACGAGTGGCCTGCTGCAGTGTTTTCACTCACGGACAAAGATGTGGTACTCGACCGGTAACCTCTGGAAATATTAGGTGGTCCGTAGGTTGCCACGGGCATCTCTAGCGGGAGCTCCGGCAAAGGCACCTCAAACTGCAGCACGTTCATGGCCTGCCGGATGGAAGGCCTGGACGCGCGGTCTGGATGCATGCACCAGAGCCCCACGACCAGCGTCCGCTCCATCTCCAGCACGTCGAACTCGCCGGCGTCGTGCAGCCGCGCGTCCGCTGCGTCGAGGAGCTCGCCTCTCCTGTACATGTCCCAGACCCACTGCACGAGCAACACCTTGTCCTCGTCCTCCTGCGGGACGACAGGCTTCCTACCGCAGGCGATCTTGAGGAGGACGACGCCGAAGCTGTAGACATCGGACTGGGAGCTCGCACGGCTAGTCACCACGCACTCCGGGTCTATGTACCCCTTGGTGCCGGCGAGCCCCTGGTCCTGCAAGTACCCACGGTAGACTGACCCGAAACCGCCCTCACCAATCTTCTCGTCGTCGGAGAATCCGTGTGTCGCCTGTGACAATTGGCTGTAGGTGAATCTCCGAGGCCCTGTCCCCTTCTCAAACTCATCGTCCATGTCTTCGTCGAGAGGAATCGTTGTGCCTTCTGGTGCCTCTTGTATTTGTTTCACGCTCTGCCTTTTTAGGTATCCATGATAGCCGAGGCAACCCGCTACGATAAGCAGTACAGCGATCCCAGTGGATACCAGCCCGGCTATTAGGCTTATGTTTTTCGTCTTTGTAGATTTGTTTTCTGTCATTTACAAACTCATTAGATTAGATGCATATAAAGTGTAAATAGTAATGTAATTACATAACTATACAAAATCAACTGCAGGTACTTGCAAAAAAAAGTTGAATATACCCGTTCAAAAAAACAGTTGCATATCATTCGTTGATGAGCATACTGGATTCTCGGTGATTTTGCACAAATACCATGCGTAGTTAGAGTGCACATATTATCGATGATAAACATTGTTCCAATGGATTTGAATTTTAGGCAAGCAATAAACGATTCACAGACCACTTAAGATCCAAATTATTGGCCAACATGAATCACTAAAGAAAAGGGTAAAGTCCGGTTTGGCCCAGAAATTGTCGCTAAATTTAGAAAACACCCCTAAACTCGAATACCAGAAAACATACCCCCATAAATCAAAACCAAATAAAAACCCCCTCTAGATACTTCAGAGTGGTTTCGATGGTGATTTTGGCTGATGTAGCTTGTGGGCCCCATATGTCTTTGATTTTAATATTTGTTTCCCAAGCAATATCAAATGGAAATATTTTCAACTACAAAGTTTTAGATCTCCTCAAGCACTGCAAATTTGGAGTAGAGCGTCTCCATCCAAGGTCAATTGAAAAAAAAAATTCATAATCACAGAAGTTAGAACATATATTTGAACTTCTAAATGGTTTTAAACAGAAACTTTTTCAACTACAAAGTTATATACAACATTGGATCTATAAATTTAGTATAGGCCATGGCAATTTACAAGGTCATTTGAAAAATTCAAAAAAAATGAATTATAAAATATGACAAATTAAAATGAATATTTGTCCTCTAAAAGATCTCATAAAAGTGTTGTCAACTACAAAGTCGTAGATGGCATTTAGAGCTACAACTTTGGTTTATACCATGTCAACATCCAAGGTCATTTGAAAAATATTAAAAAACTTTGAATTTCAAAATCTGATAACTTAAAATAAATATTGGGGCCACTAAACGATCTCAAATAAAGAAGTGTCAACAACAAATTATAGATTGTATTGAGAGCTACAATTTTAGTACAGACCATGTTAACATCCTAGGTTGTTTGAAAATTCAAAATTTTGAATTTCAAAATATAATAAGTTAAAATGAATATTTGAGCATATCCAATAAAAAAGTTATCAACTATAAGGTTTTAGATTGCATCGAGTTTTGTTATAAAATTTGTATTCATCTGACTTTATTTAAAAAAATTATTTTCTTTGAAAGATCCATGGCAAAGCTCGGCATTAATTAATAAGGAGCAGAGTTTTGCACCAGAGGCGCAACTACATCAAACCCCAATTAGCAGACTACTATCTGGGGGAATTACATAAAAAATAGATTACTCAAAAACTAAGTTGTTTAACTAACAACTTAAATGATTTGCTCTTACTCGGTTCTAAATGTTCACATTAAAACATCTACTAGCTAGAAGAAAACAACTCCAAAGCCTACACCAAATACCCAAAGCCAAATGCTCAACACCTAACTTAAATCATGTAGGCTACTGTATGCTGGCAGAAAGGTAAACATAAAAAAATATGTAACTTCATGCTCCTTAGTGACAGAGGGGTCTGCCATGGCCTTGGTCTTCTTCTTCTTGTTGAGGTGGGGCTACTGAACTGCAATAGTCTCGTTCGACAAAGGTTGCTTACAAGAAGCCAGCAAATAAAATAGTGATCCCTACTTCACCCATAGATTCTTTAAGATTGATGAAGCTTAACTCATGAGTCAAACAATGCCGAGCCCTCTTTGCTACCGATACAGGTGAGTGATTGGCAGCAAGGCGACTGCTAGATCATTGTACCTTCCCAAGCTTGGTGAAATCGGTAGAGCTTGTTGCCTGCAAATTACTTTTGCGGACCTGCGACACCATAGACTTAGGAGCGGGGACAACCTGGTCAACATTAGTGGAGGTGCTGTCATGGGTAGCCAAAGGTGTAGCATCATCAGTAGGCTTATGGTTTGAGTTCAAGCCATCCAACTCCATCACTTGGACCTAAGAAGTCGTAGCATTTCGGTGAGGTTCATGATCTACACCTGTGTTCCCAAGGTCATGCTAGACTGAGAACATTTGCTCGAAGGTCGAAGAGCGTGTAGGGGCATCTGTCTTATCCTCATCAGGAGAGGAAAACTTTGTGGACGCTTGAGCCATGGTGCACAACTCATGAACCATGGGTTCTAGCCTAGGAAGGCAAGGGGTAGTAGCTTAGGAAGCACCTCATCACAATGTACCTTGTAGAAGTCAAGGAATGGGTCTGGCTGGTGGTAGGGTAGAGAAGGCTTGTCAAATTTCATTGGGCCATGCTGCACTTCGCCTAAGTTGTAGGTTACAGGCCAGCTTTTGCTACAGACCTTGTAGACTGCATGTCCATGGTAGCCACGGGAGACATCGCATGCACACTCAACGGCGGGTAGGAGCAGCGACACTCCATTGCGGTATGCTGTGGGGAGTCTCGTCTATTGAGAATGTGGAGGAGATCGAGCCATGGTGGAGGCAACCATTGCTGCAACAAAGCCAAGCGTTGGGCGTTCAAGGTGTGACCTCAAGGCGTATGCCATGATTGCCGTTGGATGGGTCTACGAACACGTTGGTAGTGGGTAGCAAAGGTAGCTCAGGGAATGACATGCGGCTATGGATGCTTTGAGGTGGCAGCGACATCAATGTGGAGTTTGTGTGTTGCAATGGAAGCTGCATGTCTTTTAGATGGGTAAGAGATTGCTTTGTGACTAGAGAGGAAACATGGGATGCACGTACTTCCAGGGGTCATGACAGTGCATGATTTGGTGGTCTGTGGCTAAGCATATGAAACAATGGCCATGGAAGAGCTTTGGCACTGGACAATGGGTTTATGAGAGGAGGGATTGGCTATACTATGGAGCAACCACAACGGGCTTGAGCCGCACAATGGTGGTATAGGCTGCACACGGCCACCCACCTGAAGCTTGCCATCTTGGACAACTGCCATTGTGTTGCGGATGACCTCATTGCAACCTGGCAAGCCATGTAGGCAGTGTAGAGCCATGGCAGAGGAGGCGTCGTTGATGCTGGGGACTTGAATCTCCAGCATGGTGTTGGCAGGCGGGGCTATGCCGTACTCTTGAAGTGTTCTTGTCGTGTGTCTTCATTTGCCACCGATTGAGCTACCAGCGTCGACAGCTGGCCAAACACGCTGTCCTCATCGTTCATCGATCCTCAATCTAGCCACTCCAAGTCCTCAGGGAATGGGGAGGTCGACGGTGAGGTGGCATGGGGAGCACGTACATAGGGCCCTCCCGCACGCACTCACCCTCGTCCCCACTTATCTCACTCCTAAGGCCTTGTTTGGATGCATGTGTATCCACTTTAATCCACATGTGTTGGAGTAGATTGAAATAGAACTTAGTTTAATTTCACTTCAATCCACTTCAACACATGTGAATTAAGATGAATACATGTGTATCCAAACAAGGCCTAAGGGAGGTGCTCGGAGCCAACGCCATGGGTGGCTACTATTGAGACCCAGCCGAGGTCAGGGAGCAACGGGTTCCCCTGACGGCAAGACCGACAGAGGATCCAACCATTAGGAATAGTCCAACGAAGGATCCGGTCGTAGAGGAGCGCAAGTGGTAGATCAGGCCGGCGAAGATGCAGATTGGCGCACTGACGGAGATGGGGTAGAGTTAGAGTTCATGGTGAAGGGACGAGAAAAGGATGGGAGTAGAGGGGATGGTCGGATGGAGACTACCAGGGCCGGGGTGGCCGTCGGAGCGGGCTCACAAGCAGTAGCGGCACCATGGGAAAGGGGTCAGGGAACATGAAACGATTATGATTGTTTATGTAAGAGATAGAGAGACCAACTGTCACGTGGATCCAACCACCACCGCATCATTAAAATCAATAAAAAAGGGCCTATCTATAGTCCACCTAAGTGTTTTGGAGCCTACCAACACTCGATTTTTCCCCCTCAAAATCAAATTAACAAAAATAAGATTATCAAATTAAGCAGATATTTTCTATGAATTGCAGATGAAAAAATCTTCACATGGATTCAAAATTAGACATACATACAAATTTTAAAAAACAAATGAACAAAACAAAGAGTTTGTGAATAGTTATATAGTTACACCAATTCTATCTAGAAGTTACACAAAAATAATCACTGTAACTTTAATATAACTACAGTGTAAATTCAGTATAAATTTATAATAACTACAAGTTTAGGTGTGGGAAAGAAAGATTTTCATGCAAAAGAAGAACGCAGGTGAGAGGAAGAGATTGATTTGCATGCGGGAGTGTCGGATAGAAAGAGATATTTAGGGTCCGTTCGGTTGATTCGTATTCTAATTTGAATAGGCTTCGTCAGCTAGAATTATTCCTGGCCAGGTTTCAGCTTAACCGAACGGCCCCTTAATGATTTGCGTGCGGGAGAGATTCACGGAGACACCTCCTTAAAAAACGGTTCACGTGGCTAGCCTCTATATACGCTAAAATCAATCGAGTGCTACCAATGTCTAAAACACTCGAGCGCTATTTAGCTTTTCTGTAAAAAAAAATCACTTTGAAATGGTCAAAAGAGGTATTGTATTCTGTTTTCAAAGTTAAGGGTATGATATTGGAGCTTGAAGGGGATTTTCAAATGTAGCGACTAGTTAGGAGGTAAATCGGACTTACTTAAGGAAAAATGATGAACACACTAACGTAGTACTCCTAAATGTGATTTAATGAATATCCACGTAAATTCCACATTATTCACTGAACATATATACCGGTTTCTAGAGAGATTTTGCATAGAACGCATGTACTTTTTTGCGATAAAATTTGTTCCCGGATTAAGAATTTGATTTCAGCAAATCAAGACATTATGTTCGTGGACCACGTAAGATCCAACTACTGACCAACATGAAACGGTAAATAAAGATAGTCATGATGAAGAAGTTTCCTTTTTTTTCTATAGACAGGGATAGGCACTTACCGGTCTTGTTGACGACGGCGACGCTGGTGAGAGTGGACTCGACAACCAAGAAAGAATCTGGTGGCGTTCGATGAAATCCCCGGTGGCTCCCGAGAACCCGACCGCCGCGTCCAGCGGCAGCCCGCCGGCGTCCTTGAAGTCGACGATCGCGCTGACGTTGTAGAGGCCCAGCTCCGGCAGATCGTCGAAGCGATCAAGCGAAGGGTCACTGACAGCGTGCTCATGTCGGCGTCGTATCTGACCCACGCCGACATGGTCCCATTGAAGCTCCCGTCCGGCAGCGCCATGCATGTACGCACGAGACGTGATGTTTTTGACGTCCACCCCAAGATGGTTCACGGTGTTGTTGGGGTCCCAGTCGGTTTTTCCTGAACGCGTCGAACTCCACGGCGACGGTATGCGGGAAGACGGTGTTGTCCGTGTTGTTGGGGTTGTTGAAGAGGCCGAGGAAGCCGCCTCTGGAGTCCCCTGGCAGGTTCGGGGGCCACGGCCCGACGTAGAACGCCATGCCGTCGGCCTGCACTGCGCAGCAAGTCTCACATCTAACGAGTGCTGGTGCGAACATCGAGAAAGCTTAATTAGAAGTTCTTTGGATAGTTAAGTTGCCTGGTTGGTGCTGTTGTGCGGCTTGATAGCGAAGGTGAAGTTGGAGGTGAAGCTGGCGACCTTGCCGGTGTCGTCCCAGAGCTCCAACGGCTGGCCGTACGCCACACGGCCGGTGCTCCAGATCGTGTCGTTCGTCAGGTCGATCCGATCGCTGCCAGGAGAGGCGTTAGATATGTACTTGATGTCAGCGCTGTTGAGGACGCCGGGGATGGAGAAGTTGTAGTCGAAGCTGACCGAGGTGACATGGGCAACACAGACACAGAGCAGGTAGGCGAGGCTGAGGAGGAGAGGAGGGCTCTTGGAACCCATAACCATGGCCATGGCAGGTGGCTGGCTACTACAGCTCTTTGTGCAAGTATATGGTCACAGATATATCTATCAACCTAGCTAGGCTGTAGGTGGTTGGTTCCTGCAGACCAGGGGTCGTCGTTTCGTCGCCTTTGGTCTCCGTCTGCAATCGGCCGGCTTGAATTTTTGAATTAAAACAAAATAAAACTAATTCGGCCGGCCGTACGGTCTGTGGGTAGCTACGTCACACATGATTATATTATCTCCAAATGATCTGCGCACCCGGCCGGAGCCAGGGGAGAACCACCTGCGCGACTTCAGGAAACCACCTCCGCAACCATCGATAGCAATCAAACGCATTCGAGGAGCGTGAGCGTCGACCTTGGCAGGATCGTCGCACATGCGTCATGCGTCGTCATCATCGGCCCAGCCGCCCAGGGAGTGCCTCTGTCTACATACAAATGGCGAAATGGGCGACAAGAAAGCCTTTGATAAAGAAAATATCATGGATCTCTTCAATCTACCTTTATCCCAAGTGGCCTTTGATCAAGTTCCAAGCATCCAACAAGTAACGGAAAATTCAACACGAGAAGAACAGAATAATGATACTTGGACATACTCTGGAGGATCAGCAAAATTCAGACCTGCAACAGCATACAAAAAAAAAAGCTTGGGCATCATGAAATTGACCCAGCCTTTAAATGGCTATGGAAATCATATTATCAACCAAATCACAAGGTCTTTTATTGGTTACCGCTAAAGATAACTAAGCACAAGGAATATCCTTAGAAGGAAAAATATGGCCTTGGATTCATATAACTGTGAAATCTGCTCCCTCATGGTGGAAGAACTGTTGAGCATCTATTTTGGCATTGTGCTTTTGCTCAGCAATGTTGGGGAATTTTAAACCTGAGCACAATTCAGGCACGAGGAACTTTTAAAAATGTGATGGCAATCAAAGATCAAATGCAGAGTCAGTTCTTCATGGTGGCTGTCATTCTCATGAGCTGGACAATTTGGTGGGCTAGGAATGAATTGATCTTCCACAATAACCAAGTTGGGATTCAGGACTGCAAAAAAAAAAAATCTTCAGAGAAGCACAAGTAGTTTGTCAACAATCTTCGACTAATGGATCCAAAATCTGTAATTGATCAAAACCTTAGGCTCATTTTCTTTGTTTCCTTCTTTGTTTCTTAAAGCTGTCTTGTCTTGTATTGTACTATTTTTAGTCCTCTTCTTGGTTTGCTCCTTAGTTTGTAGTTTGTACTTTGGTTAATTTTAATAAAAATCTGTAGAGGCCTCGGCCCTTCTAGTCCCCTCGAAAAAATGGGCAACACGAGGCACGGCCAGATGTAAGTCGTGCTCGTGTAGTGCCAGCATAGTCCAATAGTTAGTGTCATATGTTTGGGCCGCTAACTCAACCCGTAGTGCCGGCATGAGCATGGCCTATTTAATAAGTTACCCATTAAGAGTACACTCTATGAAAACCTTACGTATATATAAAATAACATTGAATTCCTGACTTTTTGGTTGCTGCCCCTACTCTCCTGTTCGCCCTCTCCCAACCTTCGCTCCCTCTAACGTCTCCCCGCTCTAGTACCTCATGTGACTCAATCCACAAATCTGCCTCTTCCCTTCCACCTCTATACACCCTCCTTTCCTCTCCACTGTCGATTGCACCCACGGCCGATGGTCGCTCGACTCCTCCATGGTCGGCGGTTGCTCCCCTTCCCAGTCCGCACTCCATCCGCCACTGCGTCGAGGCCTAAGGTCACTCCCCTCCTCCGACGACATCGCCTATTCGTGCCTTGAACCTTTTTTCCTCTCCTCCTCCATCCTCCTAGGGCGAGCAAGGCCAAGGCGTATGCCGGCGGGGTGCAGGGCAAAAGCGATAGTGAGCACTTTGCAACGAGTGAGATAACAAGATCCGACGAGTTCTCTAATTTATTTTTGAATATGTGACTTTCTGATTGATTTGTTAACATATAAAGGATTTGTAGTAGTCTCGTGATTTTTTATTTTATTTCTTATTTTTTGGGCATGTTTTTTGGTTCATCGAGCTGGCATGGGCTAGCGGGCTAGACGGGCTATCGTGCTCATATGAGCACAGCTAAGTGGTCATAGTGTCGTGCTTGGGCTCGTTGTTGAGCCCATGGGCGACACGACAACGCACGTTTAGCTAATCGTGCTCCTTAGCGTCGTGCCTGAACGAATTGGTACCGTGTTGGGTCATGCCACCCATTTGGCCATCTTCATCTCTTGTACCTACATGTGGAGAAAAAGCCTACATCATATAGTGACGTAAGATTTGTTTGGGAGAGCTCCAGCTTTGAAAACCCGAAACTAGAATAAATAACTCCATCATGGAATAGCTCCATTCTGAAGTTAGCCTTCTATCATAGAGCGGATGCACCTCTTTTGCTTGAATGTCATCTCTAGACTCAAGAAATAAAGGTTTTGATGGAAATGACCACTTCTACCCTTAGGAGGTTGCATGTTAGATGTTTTGATATACTCCCTCGGTCCCATAATAGGTTAGTTTCTAAAAATTTTCAAGCAGATTAAAGACGTTGGCAAAAGACACATGTACCCTCATTTTCATTCCTTTCTCAGAGGATATCTCTTAGATTTGGCAGTTGTCGTTTGCATGTATCCATGATTAGCTTCCGTATTAGAAGGCAATGTTCCATGTTTGTGTAGAATGTTATTTATTTTAGGACAAATTTTAAAGGTTAGAAAGTTATTTATTTTGGGATGGAGGGAGTATCTAGCATGAGTGATTCATATTGGTTTAAAAGAACTTTGTATTTATTTTTTTTGGTTTACCATTTAATGAATACATTAGTTGCAAATGCTTGACCCACAAAGGTTATGAGATGAACAAATTATTACATATTAATTGGACTTGACCCATTTTTTATCCAATTAAAATCAAATAAATCCTAAGCCTCATATTAAATCCTAGGTATATTAAAGTTTTAATCCGTGTCATAACAATAATACACCATAAACGAACTTATCATTCCTATTTGCATTCCATCAGATTCCTCAAGCAACAGCCAACAACTCATCCAAGTTCGATAGCTACTAACCTACTACTGACGCTACAACTGAAATTCCAAAAGAGATAGATGCATGTGTCACTCTTTAAACCATTCACGCACTAAGCTAGAACTAAACCAAGGCAGACTGACACAGCATCTAGCTGACTTCAATCCATGTTATCATCGTCCTCATCCGGTAGGGGAATCGCTGCAGCAAGTTCGATCTCTTTGTCAATCCTACATGCCATGAAAAACATTACATGATCAGAGAAGCACTCAGCGTTATCATAAACAACTAGCAGGCAACCCCGCGCTTTGCGCGGGCAACAGTGGGAAAAAAAAGGCCGCAAAAAAAAGTCTGGTACTGTTCTTTAACGGGTCAAATACTGTTCATCGTAACCGGGTACTGTTCATGAAAACCCGGTACTGTACGCCTCACGTTTACTGTGCCCGGAACAGTGTTTTTGAGAGAGGTCGAAGATTTCAGATCGCACGCCTTTTATACTATTGTATAGATGTATATGAAGCATGGTAAATCGGTGTCGTCGTCACTTGTCAGGTACATGTTTGCTTTAATAATGACTTACTTTTGCTGCGCAGCAACGTCGATGGTCACGTCAGCAGGGATGAGGGCTATCTCTTCGACGAACTCGAGGTCCATGTTCCTGCATTTACAGTCATGCATCAGATTACCATTCGTTTGGTGTTGCTATAGCATATGCATTGCAATAAAGAGAAAGTCGGGCAGATGTATAGGAGTGGTACAATGTAGATTTGCTACAGAATGACGACAATACCCACCCTGCGATCTTCCTTGCAAGGTAGAGAAAAGGCTTCTCAAAGTTATAGGTGCTCTTGGCAGAGATCTCGTAGTACTCTGGAGGTTCTTCTTCCTGTGGTAAGTCACCGACTTGGCCTTCACCTGCCCATTCTTCACATCCACCTTGTTGCCGCAAGGGACAACCGGGATGTTCTCACACACCCTAATATGCACAATAAAAGATGTACCATCAATTCAGGACACCAAAACAAGAGGCATGTGAGCAATTCAAAAGACAAAATTAATTTTTACCTGCTGATGTTCCTGTGCCAGGTGGGAACATTCTTGTAGGTGAGCTTGAGGTGACGTCAAACATGATGATCGCACACTGACCATTGATGCTGAACAAACATATGACCAAATATTAACCCTTGATAATGCATCTTACTGTTTTTAGAGTCACAAGCCTGACCAATCCAAGAGTAAATCGTCCAGTCTCTATTCTTTCAGGGATCTCTACCACAGTTCTAGTATAACTGTCTCTCTATGGTTACCACATTGGACCTACTCCAGCTGTCAAGGCTGCTCTATGGGCTAATCTGTATCCTCCATGATGTATAAGCTTGCTTATTTGTTTAATTGTGTTTGTTTATTAGCTTACATCAGTTAGTAACTTAGCTTGCATGAGAAAATATTAATCCCTGAGGATTGGATCACTACATTGTCTTGACTTCATTGTAAGCCAGAAGCTAACATCGAAAAAATCTCAAGAACGAAAATCGCTTGATGACATTTATTGCATTGATTTCTACCACTTTGTGCAACATTGCCTCCCTGCATTGGATGAATTCAAGCTATCTAAGCTGATTAATGTTGATCTGCATTGTGAGTACTCAACCGATGCTATCAAATAATCATTGATTTTTGTTCTTGATAAGACCAGACGATGTGAAGCAAAAGGTTGTAATGTATAGTTAGCATTTGGCTAATAGTTGTAAATACTAGGGCCCATCAGAATACCTGTCCAAATATTTCCTCGGAACTTACTAGCGAGAAAAATCAGGATGCCAACTGCTAAATGTCAAGTTGCAACATCCTGAATGAAGAAGTGAAGAACTAGTTGGTTGTAAGGTTCTTACTAGTATCCATCACGGAGGCCGCCAAACTTCTCCTGGCCGGCGGTGTCCAGCAGTAGAACCTCAGCTTGCCGTGGCTCGTGGTGAAGTCCAGAGGGCGCACCTCCACCCCGATTGTTGCTGCAAATCGTCAAGCAGATCAAGAACGAACAGCTCAATCAGAAAGTGAGGCTTAGGCAAGCATCTTAAACAGCAAGAGGTCTATGCCCTCCTCCAAGAACCCGAAATAGGTCTATCCATTCAAGGAAAAAAAATGTAAATATTTGATGCTCACGTTCGTATCGCTTCGCGAACTCCCCCAGTGATGTGCCTCTTCACGTACGTCGTCTTCCCTGCAAGATGGCATAAACAAGAGGCGCAGTTTGTCAAAAGTTCGGCAACATTCAAGCGCTAACGATAAACTGCTAACAACAAGATCAAGAGCCTTACCAGTCCACCGGCTGGGTGTTCAGCAGAGCCTACCTCCGTACACGAAAATCAACAAATCAGCACGAGACAGAAAAAACATAGCACTAGGAACTAGGGCGGCTTGGCACGGCGGATCGGAACGGATCAAGGATTCGACAGCGACGTCGGTCTCGCACACAGGATACGCCGAAAACATCTCCCAAATACGCCGAAAGCCAGAAAGGCCGGAGCGCACCATTGGGGCCGAATGCTTGGGGGCACCCGCCCAGGCAGGTCGATCCAGCCCCAGGCGCCGGAAATCAACGGCCTGGGTGAGGTGCCTGGGCCAGGCAAGATTCCCCGTCTTCAAAGCAAACAAGCCAGGAGCGAGACTCGACGGGGTCGGAGGCGTTGGGTGGGCGACGGATTGGAGGGATCGCCGGCGACGAGGGGCTTCGGGTTGGGGAGGATGCGGCCGTGGCTGTGGCTATGTACGGGCGCCGGAAAAAACTCCGATGGAGACAGCATGCGCTGCGCGTCCGTGCATACCATTTGTGCCGTGTGTCCGTGAAACAAATCGCACGACGCTGCTTGCTGGCCGGGAGACGAGGGAGTTGTGCGATCGTGCAAGCCATCAGGCATCGTGTGGGAGAGTTCGTCTGCTTGCTTTCGACGCGACTACGCGATTGCCGAGTGGCCGCCGTGGGTTAGCTTGAGGCCTAAGCGGCTTTGTGCGCCGTCAGATGGGTTAACGACTTGACCTGTTCCCATCTGGGCCCTACATGTGTCCCTTCGGAAAACTAGCTTTCCTTTTCTTTCATGCGATTGCGAAGGAAAACGAACCGTGGTGGACCCTATCGCTATGGATGGGAGGATGGGTCAGACCCAAAGTAATCTTGAATGGCAGGATGGGTCAGGCCCAAACGGCGCAGCGAGCGTAAGCACAAGGGGCGGTTCGATGCATGGAGGCCCATGTGCTTGTCCACCGAAAATTACCGCCATGTGCATGTCCACTGAAAATTACCGGCACTTGTCGCCGTATTCCTCCATCTAAAAATAATTAGATCCACCTAAAAAAATCTAAACTAATTATAGATATTACCTGTATGGCCTTCAAAAAATACATCTTTCTTTCATGGTCTTTTTTTGAACTTACCTACTAGGCCCAAAAACAAAAATTCTACCGTTAGTTTTCCCACTATTGGCCATGCGAAATGTTTAAAATGCCCCTACTACTTATGTGTTCCCCTTCCTTTGTTTCTGCTGCATGCGGTAGGAGCCCGGGGTGGGAAAAAAAAGAGCAGCCGAGCGCCGAACATTGGCAGTGCGCCGTGCTCTGCTCTGCTCTGCTCTGCCAATATGCCGATAACAATGTATAACAATTAATAAGATTAATGGTCAAAGTTTAGAACCATGACATCACGAGACATGGGTTGCAACACCAAAGCCACCATAACTTAAGCTAAAGTTTTAACGTGATGCATATTGATATTGAAAAGACATGGAGGTGTGATGCAGGGAAAGAAAAACTATGGATATGGATATAAGAAACATATATAGTAATTGATAAGACCATTAGTCCATCACGACCGGACAAAGCCTATTACATACTGTATATACGGATACTGCATTACAAAATGAACAAAGAGATGGCACAAGGTACCAAACATGAAATTCTAATGCTTATGTTTCCTATAAAATATAGTTCATTTAGGGGAACAAAGCATTAAGCGTCCATGTCTAGCTCCTACATGGTTAAGCTACACCTACAAGCTGCACCATGTGCCTACAAAGTACGAACCAAACTAATTAACAGGGTTTTGACGTTGCACTGGCCTGATTGTTCTCAATTCAAACGTTGTCGCCCCTTGTCATCGAAGAAGAACGAAAAAAAAGTTAATTGTGATCCACGAGGAGCACACATCTCTGCATGCATGGCATGGCCACCAGTTCTGCATATGATCTAGGACAGGCATGCATGTCTTGTTGCTGTCCCCTAAAGCCCTTGGCATTTTGTTGTCGTCGAGCTACAAGTATACTGCACAGTGTCTTTCTCCTGTCTGTACTGTGGGCCTGTGGCTCGAGAGGACGTCAAAGTCCGGCCAGAAGTAACGACGACTAGCTCCCCTGCACGCATGCACTTTTTGTTGGAGTGGTGGTAGCTTCGCGTCGTGGCCCGCCAACCAAACACGCTAACGCGTAGACGATCCGCATTTGGAGATCTCGATCAGATGTACATACCCTGTCGATCGAGCAGGCTGTTAGCCTGTCAACCCCGTCAAAGCAAATTTTAAAAGGCAGTCTAATTAAGCTAGAACAAATAAAATCCAACGGTTTCAGAACTTCAGATCGCAAGCATGCATGCAGGTCAATTTCAAGCCATGAACACACTACATACCATGATCTGACAATTATCCCTACTTTTCCGCCTCAAAAACACCGAGTGTTGCACTGCTATACCTGATGACGCAAAAACAAAACTACTGCATATTATTTCGCCTGGTTGGCATTGGCTAGTTGTACCGTACGCGTATTGATTTCTTTTCTTGTGGCGGTGCAAGAAGACAGAAACAGTGGTTAGGCGCACTTTTACGTGTTATTCTAGTCTGAAAGGCGTCGCGTTTTGACTAATTTCAGGTTCGTCGAGCTTGCATCATGCAGGGGATAAAATCCAAGCAAAGCAAGCATCACCTGCTTTTACCTTTACACGAAGGTGGTCTGCCGGCCGGCCCAGAAAGCAAAGGCGAAATCGCGTTACAACACGCACATTTGTCAGCTTGACCCAACTGTGAATGCCGTCCGAAGCCAGCAGACATCGATTGGTTTACTTTGTCGGTGTACTTTCAGGTGTACTAGCTAGCTAGGATCTTTGCTTAGCTGATCCTCCAAGATGCACGATTACTTTCACCAAAAGACTGATTATCGATGCTACATATGCCGAAAGTGAACGGCCTTTCTGAAATTAAAGTTGCCAGCCACAGAGAATTGCTAGCTTACATAATCGTACTCTGACCCCCCCCCCCCCCCCCCCCCCCTAAAAAAATCTAGTGCTATCTCTTATCTAACTCACCAAAAGATCGAAGCCTTTGATGCCTTGATTTTTGCCATCTTATCTAACTCTCGTCTTACTTTACTACTACTATCAGGAAGTGTCCATGTTAATCCTCAACAAAAAAACGGGCTGCTGAAAAATAGATAAATTCTATAAACTCTAAAAAAAATAAAAGTGGACCGTTTGAGGCATCACGTACGGGAACCAGGCGGCGGTGCGTGATGAGCAGGATGACCTCGTTGACAACGAGGCGTGCGCGGCTGGGCAAGGGTAAGTCGTGCATGCAAGGCAACGTAGTACATGTGTCTGCACGACAACGGTGTGGACTATTGAGCTAGCAGCGCCCAACGTTATAGCCATTCGAGGTTTCGTTCTCTGCTACCCATACATGCATGTGAATGTGAACCGATATAGTAGTAGAAATTTCGTGACAGACACTGACACCGATCGCAAAAATATACTCCGACGATCCGCCAGCATCAACACATAAGTACACCTGTAGGAGTAGTTAACTTCATCCAAGGCCGAGCACGGCAAAGAGGCCAAGAACGACGAACAGGAATGAATGTTCGTCGCAGCAGGCCAGCGGCAGCGGCAAGCAACCATCGCCGGGTTCACGCGCCGAGACCGAGAGGCAGGCCCCGAACCCGAGCGTCGTGCTCCCTCCCGCGCCCGGCACCGTCCCGCGGTACACGCGGTCCGTCCCTCGCGTCGGGCCGTTTTCCTTCCGGCTTCCAATTCCAATCAAGCGCTGCGCCTGCGTTGCGTGCATGCGGTGCGAACGGGACGAGACGAGCCGAGCCGACGACACGGGCGCGCCTGTCTTTCCGTGCGCGCCCGGCCGCCCACCTCGTTTCCCGCCGGGTTCGCCTCCACCCGATCCGGCGGCCGCAACACAGACTCACATCATCCAAACAGAAGCGCGCCATCGTTTACTTGCATGGATGCTCTGGTTTGTAGATAGGAGAAGCATCAAGCTTGGTGGAGTCAGTGCCCGCGATCCATTATGGAACATGCATGCGTGGTGGTGGCGCTTGATTCTAGCGGTTGGCCGCGCTTTGCCGACGCGGACTCCATGTGGCGCGCGGGCCACCGGTCGCCGTCCGCCGCGCGCAACCGCCCTTCGCCCGCTGCCCGCTGCCCGCTGCCCGCCCCAACCACGAAAAAAACTACGCTTCGATCTCTCTGTCGTCGTACTAGTTATTTTCCCTTGGACTAATTTTGTGCTTGGACTTGGACGACATGACACCTCCGACTATGCAAGCTTGTCGACCGCCCAATAACAGATTTCGCACCATCAGAAAAAAAATAATGCATGGCCTAAGAATAATGGCAATAATTCTTGAAACAAAATAAGTAGAGGGGTGCAAAGTTGCAGCAGCCGGATTTTTAATTTATTCTGGTCTGTGACCGTAAGAAACCAAAGGCCAACGTGAGAGCTTAGCGTGACTTAGACGACATAATGAAGTGGAAATGTGGGCTCTTACAGGGATTGCTTGCTGGTACTCCTGACGTTTGACAAAGATTTGTTCGTCTTTAACCCAAAAAGATAGAAATGGACATGTAAACACTTGGCATGACACGAAGAGCCGTCAATATATATACAACGATACTTTTCTTTCATAATATACTATAGTCTTCTATTAGTATCCTCGAAAAAACATAATCTTCTTGTAGTAATAACAAGTTTACTAGTAGCTTTCTACGTAGTGATATCGTTCCACAGCAAAATGAATTACCTAGAAAAATAGTTTTCACCAGTGTCTCAGAACAAGAGGTCTTACAGAAGTTTTTTTTTTAATGTAGGAAAAATGGCTACACTTTCGGTGTGTTTCCTCTTTTATTTTGGGTGATCAAATAGGGCATTTCCAGCGCTGCCTGGGCACCTCGAGATTTGTCATAAAAAAAATATATATATATATAGGGAGAGTATATTCAGTAGCCAACTACAAAATAAGTTATTCTGTAGCCACCTCCATTTACGATAATTTTATATACTAATTTACGATAATATCAATACATATTTACGATAGTTGGGTTATTATAACACATGAGGATATTTACCATAATGTTATATTAAATCACTTAGTAAGGAGTTACTATAATCTTGTAAATTAACATAGTAATTATCGTAACTCAAAGTGGCTACAGAATATATTATTTTGTAGCCAGCTATAGGATAGTAGTTATATATATATATATATATATATATATATATATATATATATATATATATATATATATATATATATATATATATATATATATATATATATATATATATATCCTAGTTTAATGTAAAAAAAGGAAACATTATATATTTACATGTACATTTTGGTTACTTTAAGAATCTCAAGATCATGTTTAGCTATAGAAACATATATCTATATACATGAGATATTTATATGGCAGATGTCGACCAAATGTCGGACATGGTTGAGACGCAAACATCTGGAGATTCTAAAGCAGTTGCGTATCAGCAGCGTTGCAGTACAGCCGTTGTAGATCTTAATTCAACGAGATAAACGGTCAGGTCCGGGCGTTCCCAACCAACTCACTAATTTCAAACCCCTTTATCATCATTACTCATTAGCAGGTCAAGACAATCATGAACTGCCATGACAAATCACACCACCAAGATGATGAGTAGGTTAGAGGAGGAAGACAACTTGTTCATGGCAGATCATCAGTCATCACCATCACCTGCGTACAGAAACTCCTGGCCCTGCCGCTGAGACGCCACGTCAGCCGGCTGACATGGTCAAGCGCATGCGGTGCAGGAAGAGGAAGGGGAAGGTGCCACTGCCCAGCAGGCCAGCAGGCTCAACTGCCCAAGCCCACATCGTTGACTCCTCTATCCTTTGGTGGGGCCCAGTAGTGCCGCCGGACGCCCTGCCGCCGCTGCTGCTGCTTGCTATATAAACGGCCTCCGCTTCCCGCCCTCCTCACCGGCTCGCTTCCAGACAGAACCGCTTTGCTCTGCTGTAGTGACCAGGACACGCACCGGCCGCGAAAACAGGCGCCGTGTTTCCTTCGTGTCTCGTCGTCTCGACAGGCAGGGAAGAGAAGGCGCGCGATCGATGGAGATGGAGGCGGAGGCGGAAGCGTTGGGACAGTGGTGGACGTGGAACGCCGCGGCGGTTGCCGCGGTGGTGGGGGCGTGTCTGCTGCTCCTCATGCACGTGGCGGCGCGGGTGGCGGACGCGCTCTGGTGGCGCCCGCGCCGGCTGGAGGCGCACTTCGCGCGGCAGGGCGTGCGCGGGCCGCCGTACCGCTTCCTCCTGGGCTGCGTCACGGAGATGGTGGCGCTCATGGCGGAGGCCGCCGCGAAGCCCATGTCGCCGCCGGACTCACACGACGCGCTCCCGCGGGTGCTCGCGTTCTACCACTACTGGAGGAAGATCTACGGTACGCATACGCATGCACCTAGATAGCTAGGCTACGTTCTTGTCGAACTCGTCGTCGTTGGTTCGCTTGTCCAGCTCTGGAGCTGAGTGATATACTAATGGCGGTGGTGGCTCCGGCGGCTTGTGGTGGCGCATGCAGGACCCATGTTCTTGATATGGTTCGGGCCGACGCCGCGGCTCACGGTGGCGGACCCGGAGCTGGTCCGCGAGGTCCTCCTGACACACGCCGACGCGTTCGACCGCTACGAGGCGCACCCCATCGTCCGGAAGCTCGAGGGACATGGCCTCATCAGCCTCCACGACGACAAGTGGGCGCTCCACCGCCGCGTCCTCACCCCGGCCTTCTACCCCGACAACCTCAACGTACGCGCACACCGCTCTGTCTCTCTATCTGTCTCTCTCAGTCGCTTTAATCTGATGATCGCTGTCGGCAATCAATGGTGGAGCGACACTGACACGTGCCCTGTCGATGGATCCCTTCCCTTTCCGCAGCGGCTGGCACCGCACGTCGGCAGGTCCGTGGCGGCGCTGGCGGAGCGGTGGCGCGCCATGGCCTCCGCCGCCCCCAGAGGCGAGGTGGAGCTGGACGTGGCGGAGTGGTACCAGGCTGTCGCCGAGGAGGCCATCGCTCGGGCCACGTTCGGCCGCAGCTACGACTCCGGCCGCGTCGTGTTCCGCATGCAGGCGCGCCTCATGGCCTTCGCGTCCGAGGCCTTCCGCAAGGTCTTCGTCCCGGGGTACAGGTTCGTTCAATTCGTCAAGCAGGCTCAATTCACTCAAGAGATGATTCTCTTCCTCTCCCTCTGCAAGTCATCGTGGACTGACTTGTTTTGATTCGCGCCTCCATCGCAGGTTCTTGCCGACCAAGAAGAACCGGCTGCAGTGGAGCCTGGACAGGGAGATCAGGCGGGGACTCGTCACGCTCATCGGCAACCGCAGCCTCGAGGCCGCGCATCAAGACGATGACGCCGCCGCCGAGCTGAACGACAAGGGAAGCAACGACGGCTTCCGGGACCTGCTGGGGTTCATGATTAATGCCAACGACAAGAAGACGAAGAAGGCGGCGCCGGCGATCCCCGTGGAGGACATGCTGGAGGAGTGCAAGACGTTCTTCTTCGCCGGCAAGCAGACGACCACCAACCTGCTCACCTGGGCCACCGTGCTGCTGGCCATGCACCCGGACTGGCAGGAGCGTGCTCGCCAGGAGGTCCTCGCAGTGTGCGGCGCCGACGAGCTCCCGTCCAAGGAGCACCTCCCCAAGCTCAAAACGGTACACACCAGCTGGCTCCCCGTTGCACATTTCTTTTCTTTCCAAACCAAACCACCAAACATCTGCAGTCCCTTTCCTTCCCAGGGGGACCTTTCGGTAACTCCGCTACGACAAAAAGTCTCACTTTGTTTGTTCCTCCCTCCCTCCCTGTTGTCTCTCAGCTGGGGATGATCCTGAACGAGACGCTCCGCCTGTACCCGCCGGCGGTGGCCACCATCCGCCGCGCGATGCGCGACGTGACGCTCGGCGGCGTGTCCGTGCCACGGGGCACCGAGCTGCTGATCCCGATCATGGCGATGCACCACGACGCCGCGCTCTGGGGCCCCGACGCCACGCAGTTCAACCCGGCCCGGTTCGCGCGCGGCGGCGCGTCCAAGGCGGCGTCGCACCCGCTGGCGTTCATCCCCTTCGGGCTCGGCCCGCGGATGTGCATCGGGCAGAACCTGGCGCTCCTGGAGGCGAAGCTCACGCTGGCGGTCGTGCTCCAGCGGTTCCAGCTCGCGCGGTCGCCCAGCTACGTGCACGCGCCCACGGTCCTCATGCTGCTCTACCCGCAGTACGGCGCGCCGGTGATCTTCCGGCCGGTGCAGGTCTCGTCGCGGCTATCCACTTCAGACGACGGAGCATCGACGACGGGGACGATGGGACCACGACCCTCCTGATGTACGTGATCGATGTCCATACGACGTACTACCACTAGTGAATAGTGTGATAGTAGGGAACACCACTAACAAAAAAAAAAAGCTTGTCCTGTCGTGGCATGGCGTGGCCGGTGGCGGGACGCCCGGACCCGGACCGGACCTACCTGCTTTCTGGGCCGCCGGCCGGCCGGTTAGTTACCGGAAATGCCCCCTTTGGTAGACTAGCATATCTCTGATATACCATCGTTTTGATACATCCACATTTTTTTTTACCTTACCAGCCGGCCATCCTCTGCAAAACTCAAATGACACAGCGACCTACTAGCTGGCATAAGGCCATTTTAAATAGAGAATTTCATGACGTTATTAAGATGAAACAATCATTCTTTACATAGTTTCGTTCTTTTATTTTATATATGTTTAATTTCACGACTCATCTACAGCTAACAACCGAGCCCAGAGAATGTTATCTTCACGAAACTCGCTTGTTTTATGTCTTCTTAAAAACTTGTCATGTCATAAAAAATGCTTTTGACCTATTAAATACAGATGAAACTTTAATTGTGATTGACCTAATTACCTCTCGCTAGCTATCATTATCTCCGAGCAATGTTGCCCACCACAGTCACGTGCTTCTTTTGCCCGGCGGACTTTGTTACATCCTTCCCCAGCACCCTAAATATTAATCCCACCGGACACATCGCCTAAGGCGAGGAAGAAGAGAGGGACAACAAGAAACATAAACCACCAAAGAATAAAAAAAAAACACAGCCTGTATGCAACAAAACTGGTCATTCGTCCCCAGCACAAAAACCTGAGTCGTAGGATTAAGCAAATTCAGTTTTCTTTATGAAAAATAATAATTGAGCAAGGTTTAATTAAAAAATTTGAGAAAGGGGACACGTGAAGTCACAAAGACTACAGAAAAAAAAACCCAATGTGCTCATTCTGCTAGAACCCCAGCCAACTTTGTTCATCTCTGTACAACACTGAATTGCATCAAATTTTTTTCTTAACGAACTCTGTTGCATGATCGTTTTGGTAAGCGACTTGTTTTATTACAGGTAGGCTATAACCAGATCCAATACGGACGGATACTACTGATCTCATATATTATTTTCATGTTTTCTCTCGGATTTAGAGCAAGGGCGGATCTAGGTTCAAAAGTTGTTGATGTCATCTTCACTAAACCATGAAAAACTTCACCTATGAACACTATTTTGCAAAGGTAAACACAAAATATCATTGTTGTCATGTGACAACAAAAATAAGCTGGCTCCGCCCCTGATTCAGACACATATAGTTGTCAAATGCAAATAGCCAAATACAGACGTGGATGATCTCAGTTACAAAAGCGGATAAAGGTGTGTCAGTCTGTCAGATATGGATGAGACTAATACAAATAATGTCGGTCATGAACATTTCTCTGGATATTGAGTAGAAACAATGGGCGTGTTTGGGACTGCGTATCCTGCGGCGGCGGCGAAAAGAATCCAATAATCACGCCAAACAGCCTGCGGTCACGATGATTGTTTCCACCGCACACGGCAGAGGAATCGCAAAAATGAACTGCACCGCGAGTTTCTTGTACCGCGGCTCGACCCTCGTGGTTCCTATACCGCACCGCGCGGTCCACGACCGCTGTCCCAAACATGCCCAATATCTATATATGACACGTACAGTAATCATTCAAGTGTTCCATGGTTCCAAATTGTAACAAATTATACTTAAGCAAAATAATACAATAGATAATACGTTAGTTGCCCAATAGCATTGGCATGGCATACCGAAGTCTATTGTCTTTTTAGTACATGATTCATGCGACATTGTAACGTATTATTACATAGATAGTCACACCAAAGAGTCAATTCACATTTGTATCTAGGTTCATATAACACTAAAAATCAAAACAACTCTATACTTGTTGTTAGGGAATATTTTTTATTATCACAAAGAAAATAAAAAGTAGAGAACTATTTCAGATATCTGAAAGTTACATCTGAATTAGTATTTGATTCTCTTTGATCGGATGATTGGTCAGAAAATACTAATACCATTACTAGTTACAGTAACAGGTACGTAATACTGACATGCATCAAGAGCAGGTAAAGTTGAGTCGTTGTAAATTTGTAACTGATGGTTGTACTCCGTATCACAAAAACAACGCATGCACTGATTCGTTTGTGCGTTTCCACCAGAGATTTGTACCGGAGCTGCGTTGCGTCCCAAACGGGACGCGCCGATGTGAAATGTCATGTTTTATGCTTGCACAAGCAAACAAACTCCGTTTTCTGTCACTTCATCTCCGCCGGGAAAAAGGCTGGAGGAGAGCTAGCTGGAGCGCAAGGACACGGGAAAGGACGCTACGTACGCCGGGGAGAGATTGGGGGCCTGGAATCCGGATCGATCGGCAGCGGCCTGACGCATGCATGCTGCCGTGACCGGTAAAATCCGCAGAGACCGGCCGCGGTCACGGACGGACCCGTGGCAGTACGTACGTCCAACACACCAGCCACTTCGAGTCGAGGGCAGCCGGCCCGGCCAGGCCAGCAGCGCTGCCGCGCACGGCAGGCAGCCTTTGTTCGATGGCGTAACGAGACGGCTCGGACGGGACGGGACGGGACGGGACAGGACGCGCAAGCGGCCAGGCAGGCGCGCGCGTCGGGGCACCGGTAGGCGACAATGACATGGGGTGGCCGACGCCGCCGGGCGGTCAGGTCCCGCGCGCGCGGTGCGGAGTCGCTAGCTGCAGATGGGCTAGGCTCGGGACGCGGCTCCCGCTGCGAGACACGCACCGGGTTCCCCTCCCTCCCTCCCTCCCTGGCGTGCCCGCGCAGACCGGACCGGGGGACCCCAGCCGCCCAGCGTGCCTGCCGGTGCCGCGGCATGTGTTCCGCATGCGGGGTGGTGGTGGCCTGGGCCCTGGCGTTGCCTGTGCGTGTGCGACGCTGCGCCCAGTTGATCGCTCAACATCATCGCTGGGACGGACGGCTGGCTTGCATCCGTCCTTGCGTCGTGCCTACGATCCATTATTAAATATACAAATTTCATACACATTGTTATTAACATCCTAGAGCTAACTTTTCAGTCTCACGAAGGTATTGGTATTGAGGATTTGTACCTAACTCAGACTCTCGGTCATGGTAGGCGCCTTTGACATGTACAATCTGGTCCAATATGAAGTTGCAAAGGTCGCCGACGAGCTCTAAGAATTGGTCATCCTTATATGGGTCTCTTTTCATTCATTTCTCTTCTCTCCACTACAAGAGAATAAGTTTTGGTTTAGTATTTCATACCATGTACGAAGTTTTCATACCATGGGTGAAGAGGTTCAAACTTACCCTTAAGGGGTGTCTCCTGTAGGCACCGGTGTTACTCATCATAGAACATGTATAGTATCCACGATGTACACTCCCAGGCTTCTGCTTGGGGCACTGTGTGTTTTGCATATAAAAATGTTAAGTAATGTTTTTGACAGCCATGTAACAGAGTACTGAAGGAGTAAGTTACACTTACCGCACATAATGTTTTTATAGCCAGCTTTTCCTTCCTTGCTGAATCATGCCTTCCGTGATGATTAGTGACATAGAACCTAAATGCCATGTTTAAATTATTTTAGCAAATACAACTTGTTAGAATCCAAAAGTGAACATTACAAGTATGTATACAAACATATAAGCTAATGAGGATTGTCGATATGTATATGTCTTGAGAATCGATATGAAGTCTTTGTATGTCACCGGGTCCCTATCTATTAAATCAAAGACCCATGCCATGCTCCTCCCGATATCGACGGCTATACAAATCCAGTGGTTGCTGCATGGATTTAATCATAGAACTAGATAAGCTCTTTTGCATCGAATAAAATATATCGAAGCTTTAAGTATAGAGTTGAACTTACTCGAAGTTGTATGGTAGCCATATAGTAGAGTGTTGTTGGAGATTTTTGAAAGCTAGGGCAATGTATGCCGCAACCTTAAGGGTCTCTTTCCTTAGTTTCGCCGTACGGATGCGCTCTTTTTCCCGAAGAGTCTTTGCAGCAGCTAGCTCTTTGACATCCAGTGTCCACTGTTTACGGTAATTAAAATTTGTTTGGGCTATAGCTTGAGGGTCTAGATACTCGGCTTTCACACTTAGCATTTGTTTGCCAATGTGCACTTGCATTCTACAAATCACGGTATGGGTTAGTTACAACAAAATTCAAAGATTACATTCATATCATATCGGGAGGACAAGGACTTATAGGCATCACGTGCGAATTAGATTCATCTCCATTTCTCCCAGGTGAAAGCATGTGTATATGTCATTGAAGTCAAAGATAATTTTCCCGGTTGGGCTTCCAAATGTGCCGGTGGGATAGCATGCTTGTATGAGATCTATGCTCGTTGGGAGAACACGCAAGTACCAATCATGAAACCTTCTTATTCCAAGTGGTAGGCGCTGGATGTCCTGGTTTGGTAGGAAGGGCTTGCCTCTTTCATATGTTTTTGGGCAATCCTTTGACCATTTGATAGCATCAACATTTGGATACTGCTTTGTAATTTGGTGGAGTTTGCTGGTGACGGCCTCCTCAGAACCCCGTGATAGGACTTTTTTAACTTGGTTCTCAGGCTTGAACTGGTCATGGGAAAACCACTTGGACACCGACGAGACGTCTTTGATCGAAACATAAACTGGCCTTATGGTGATTGGAAGCTTCTTTCGAAGTTTCCATTCAGGCACGTCCTCATCTTCTTGTGCATCACCTTCTTCAGGAGGCACTCATTGTTCATGTATTGGCTATGCTTGTTGAGAAGACTGTGGTATCTCATGATGCACTTGCTTGGTACGAGCTGGAGAAGGTTGTGGCATCTCATCAGGCACATGCTCGCTAGGAAGCGGAGAAGAATGTGGCATCTCAGGAATGTGGTGGTCATGAGACGGTGAAAATATCTCCCCAACCTCAATAACTTGCTCCAAATTTAGGAGTGAGGGAGGCGACGAAGAAGCAGTTAATATAATGTCCCGTTTGTGCTAGAGGATGAACTGTCCCATAACGTCTCCGAGTAACACCAGCCCCTCGGGAGTTGCGTAGTCTATCCTCCACTACATGAACTCAGACTTCACTGTATGCACCTCGACCCTAGTGTAGTCCGGCGGTATCTTATTATTGTGGTGTAAGCCACCGGGAGGATGTGCCACACCCGTTGCCACCTTCATAATAGTGTTCTGTAGGCCGCTGAGAAACACCAAGGTGCAACTAGTTGGTTCCCATATGCGATCGACGAGGGTTGTGGCTGCAGTGGAACCTTGGCTGCTAGGAACTTTCAGAGGGCTGTCAAGTAATGCCAGTTCTCCTAGCGATGTCACTAATATCCGTGGCTTCGTAGACAGTCCTTGCTCCTCCAGCGCCTTCACAACTAGAGCCTTCACTTAGAGCTCAAGACTAGTCTCTCGGTCTCTGCCATGTTTTTTGTACATGTGCCTGCCCTCTTTGAATCCTTGCTTCCAGGTCATCCTTTCCCTAGCCCCCTAGTGCGGCCTATGTGCTCCTTGTTTCTCAAGCCAAGGCTAAGCTCGTCCCTCTCTCTAGAAGGATTGAATGAGCCATTCTCCTTGTCTTCAGTATATTTCAATATCCTTGATACTGCTTCTTGGGTCTCCGACTTATTAAACTTAAGATTACCGAAGGATGATTCTGTACTCCTCGCATATATCCAATTCCTTGAGCGTACCTTCAAATTCGTCATATCAATATTCCCAGCAGTTGTGGCCTCTTCGTCTATCTTCCTAAACTACTCTTCCTTGGCATAGTAGCCACCGAGGCCTAGATGATGGTGGCGTTTGTTCCTCTTTCACCAGCTCGGTGTTACGGGCACTGAGCTCCAATGCCTCCGATAAAGTCTTCTGAGCCACGAGTTCCTTCCATTGACTACGAGTTATTTTGCCGAACTCGTTGAAGGGAGTTAACCCCTTTTGGATATACTTCGTATTGAGCTCCGACCTCCAACGTCGGAATGACTCTCCCATCATCCCGAAAGCATTTTTTTACCAATTTGTGCTTACCCTCCGAAAATCTAAAATTGAGCTTCAGCTGCCTATCCCATAGTGCATTCTTTGTGTTCTCTGGTACCTCTTTCTAGTTACGGATTGCTGGGTTTAATTTATCTCTTACTAGGGCCCCGATCGCATTACGAAATCGTCCTCTTAATTCCTTCGGCTTAAGGATCTCCCCTACTGGCCTGACCTCCGTTATCACATAGCATGCTTTATCTGGATATAGATTTCCTTTTCTATCCCCTAGTTTCCTCTTAGGCTGGATAGTCGTGGTTGTGTCTTGAGGTTATGGAGCAGAGGCATCATGATCCGTCTCTGTGGCTGTTGCCTCTACTCTCCTTTCCTCTACTCCGTCTTGTCCAACGAGATGTCGCGGACGTCGATGTCGTCTTTTCCGAGTTTCAGGAGGGACCTATATATACGACAGGTCAAAGTGTTAGCAAAGGTAACACAGCCAAAGCTTTAGCAAAATTTACAAGCTAAGGCTTTTTCCCTATCTTCTCGTTCGGGTCAAAATCCTTATCCAAATCTTCCTCTGTTGGCCTCCTTCTGGCTTCACGTGGGAAAGGATTCTTGGGACTTTCATATCCCTCTTCTGAGTTATCATCATCATCATCCTCTTCTTCTTCGCCTTCGGTAGCCTCTCCTGCTCCCCCTTCCTCCTCGTCACACTGCTCCTGAGTAAGCATCACTTCTAGATCCTTTTCTACCTTGTTATCGAACTGTTCCTGAGTAAGTTGGTCCTCTAGTGCTTGCTCCTCAAGGGATGGCTGCTCATCATGCTCGGGGCATCGGGCTGCACTGTCTGGTGTCCACGATATTATTTCACGCTTTGTTCTAATAGATGCAATAAAGTATGCTTTAGGTACGTGATAAGGTATAAGAAATAAAAAGGTCTATAAAACAAAGCAGTCCTATAAAACAACAATATATCAAAAAATGAGAAGTAACAGTAGTAGAGGCCTTAGAAACATGTCAATCATCATCTGATCTTGAACTTGGAGCATCAAGGCATCATAACAGAGAAGAGAGGAGAAGGTAATGTAGGGGCGGCTGCTAATGATGCCAAGTTCCTCACAAGTTCTTGATCATCAGCTCATATTCCATATAATGTATGGACTTAAACAATTTCATCATCGACAAAACAAAGGAAAGGAGAGGAGAGGGGAGATTTGGCAAAAAAAAGCAACAGCTGCTTAACAAACATAGAGAGGAAAAGGTGTAAAAAAGCAGCTGCTGCTTTCCAAAAAATAGCTGACTGCTGCCACATGGTTGGAAGACCCCTGCAGATCAAAATCTGGTAACTTAGATGTGGTAAATAATAGATTAGAGTAGAGGAGGAGTAATAGTAGATAGAGTAATAGTAGAGGAGTAGAGTAGAGGAGGAGTAGAGAAGTGTAGCAGCCAGTAGTTAAGAGTTGCAGCCAGCAACTAGGGAAGAGAGTAGAGTAGATAGAGTAATAGTAGTTCAGTAGAGTAGAGTAGTAGTAGTTCAGTATAGTAGTAGTAGTAGTCTTGCTGCTGTTGCTACGCACACACCAGAGATGGCCTGGTGGATCAGCAGGCTTGGCCGAGCAGCCTTGGTGCTGTTACGCACACACCAGAGAGAGAGTGGTACAAATGGAGATAGCTACTAAAAAATGAACCTGAAATTGACAAGCAAACAGACCAGCTAATAGTTGCCAGGCTAAATTCCAATACTCAAATTGCCAAAACAGGAACCCATGACGAAACAGGAAAAAAAAAGTTAATAGTACGCTTTCGCTGAAATGGATGCCACTTGCACTTAATAATAGCAAATTGATTCATGCCAGCAAGCAACAAAGCAATAATATAAGCAAGCATGTTCTAGCTTCACAAAAAAACATAGTCGGCCTAAGCAAGATCAACAAACCAGAAAGAAAAGCCTTTACTAGATTAAATTTGAAGGTGACCACTTAATAGTTTCATAAGCTGAACCTCTACACAACAGGTTTAGTGTATTAACTTAACTCTATGCTAACCATTAAAATATTTGGATGGACATAACAAAGCAAGGATCCACAGAAGTAGAAACCAGCAAAGTTAACTTGATCAAGCATTAACAACAAGTTGAAAACAGCTGTGTAAAAGAAAGACATTTGCTTCACCCTACAGTTTAATTAACTCAACTTCTCAAACAATAAAGCTCAGTCTAAACCTAGAGAACAATATTAGTTGGAGTTTGAAAACTATATACCGTCTACAGCCCACATACAGGAACCATGCTCTATTGAAGCTATACAAATAGGCAAATCATGTAATTACAAGATCTGAAATTTCAGGACAACAGCAGTACAATTGAAAGAATAAATCATAGCCAGAGTTCTAGATCACAGACAACTATGTTCTTTAACATTTTGGAAAGCTTTTGAAGTTCTACACATCTTTCTAGTTATAATATAGACTTGATTTCTATGTTAACAGGGTCGAAAAGTATAAAGAAGCATTGCTGCGCAGACATAGACACAACCTGATAGGAAAGTTTAGAAATTCATATCTGGAGTTCTAGCCAACCAAAAATATTGTTCTTTAACAATTTGGAAATCTTAAGAAAAACACTAAAACTACTTAGTTATCAACAGGAGCTAATTTTCAAGCTAACATGGTCGAATTATACAAAATCTCAGTACAACACACCGCAAAATCCTGACAGCAAACTTCAAAATTTCATAGCTCCCAAACCGGATAGGATAAAATCATGAAATTTTTAGGACAACAAAGATACTTAAATTATCTACCACTTTTATATTGTCTAGGTTCACATAAAAGGTCATTTAAAGCATGAAATTTTTTTCTAACCAAAACTATGCCAACAAAAAAAATTTAAGCACACACATCAAATGTTCTTTTATGCATTTCAGTACTTAAATCCATATTAGGACAGCACCTCTAACTAAGAAAACTGTAATGAAAACAGTAGCTAATGCCACCTCTAACTAAGAAATCTGTAATGGCACAATAGCAGACAACAACAAATATTCCATGCTCCAAAAGGAACAAGCATCAGGAACCATAATTGATAAAATAACATTATGTATGCATGGTAGTCATATAGCATTTCGTAAAATTGAAAAAATAACATTATGTATGCATGATAGTCATGTTGCTTCAGTACATCTCATACAGACCAAGATAACAGAACTACCTATGTATATCATGACTAGCTATGATATCTCAAGAAGTGCAGACCTGTAGTATTCTGCAAAGCAAGATGTTTTTAGAATAATATGTGGCCATAGATGCCTAGCACAACGCCTCAATTAAATGTGTGATTTAATTAAGCTGAAATCTAAATAAACTAGACTAGAAACGCCAAAGCAAATTAGCTAGCATAACCGTAAGACCCGATGCAGAATCCATATGCTAATTTAACAAGTACAGCTACTACAAAGTATATGTTGCAGAACCAGCAGACTTAGATATCCTCGGTAATGAATCATAGATTCAATCGACGACAACAACAACCTAGCGCCCATGTAACAAAATAAATCGATAGATGAATTTATATTTGAAAGCCTTCAAAACAAAGCCAAAAGCCAATACACATATAGAGACTGAGACAGATTGGTACTAACCTAGACTCCGTGGGGCCGACAGCTAGTGCAATGAGCTACTGGAGCAGAGGTAGCTGGCCTGAGGAAGACAGGAAGAGCAGATCGGCGGCTTCAGGACAATGAGCGGACAGACAGCATAGGCAACCGTGGGCCGGGCGTCAGCTCGCCCATGAGGAAGGGGAGACACCGGCGACGGCCATGGCACAGGGCGTCCAGCGCGCGAGGACAAAACCAACACCCCAGTGGCTCTGACCCAGCTGGATCCACCAACAGCTTCAGCGGGGAGGCGCGGAGCGGGCCAAAGTGGCAGCGGCCGCTGAGCCACCGCCTGCTCTACGTGCAGGGAAAGTGACAGGAGGGGGCGCACAGGTGCGGGGAGGGGGCATGCGGCTACGAAGATGGGGTGCGGGGGTGCGCCGCGCGGCCGGGTGTGCCACGGCACCTCAAGGTCGGAAACTCGCCGCCGGCCAGTTGGAAACCCTAGAGCGGGGAGGAGAAGGCGCGCGGGTGCGGGGAGGGGGCGCGCAGGTGTGGAGAAGGGGCACGCGGGTGCGGGGAAGGGGCGCGGGCCGACGTCGGGACAGGTCCAGGAGGCGGCGTTGGCGGGGCAGCCTGACGGCGTCGGAGGAAGAAGAGAGCGCTCAACAGGCAACACCCGTGCGCCCCCTACAAATATTTATAGTCGGGACGATTTGTAGGGGTGGTTTCTGATCCAGCCGCCCCTACAAATGCATTTGTAGGGGCGGTTCCTGATCCAACCGTCCCTACAAATATTTTTAATTTTTTTAAATTAATAATTATGTATTTTTTATATCATAAAAACACAAATTAATATAAAAACAATTATGTATATGCACAAATATAATATTTTGTATTATTCTATATATGAAGAAATATATATATAAACTATTGTAGTCAAAACAATATAGAAAACAAAAAAACAAAAATTAAAATTTTAAATTTTAAAACTTTGACTATAATTTTATAACATTAAATGAAATAAAATAAAAATGTTGTAAACATAAAAGTTGTATAACTCATCAACATGTACAACTTTTATTTTGGTCATCTTGTCATGTGACTTTGCTTGTAGTAGGGGGTTACAAGCACTATGAGAGAGGGAGCTAGTCCCAGGTCTCGGCGGGAAGTGATGTGGGCTGCTTGAGACGTTGCTCTCAGGCGGCAGGGAAAGGTGCGTGTTACAGGGTGTTGCTCTTCGTGAGTGCCCCTCACCCCCCCAGAAATGGCCCAAGTCCTTTCCTTTTATAGTTTGAAGGGAGGACAAGGGAAGTACATGTGCTAACTATACAGCGTCGTGCGAACAGATGCGGCGTGTCTGAGCCTTGTAGCCTGTTCCTGTGGCGGTGTGGTCATCGGAGTGGTCCGTCCTTGGAGCGCTGGGGCGACGTGCTGGTCACATCAGATCCTGTGCGTCATGGGAGCTCCAGGTCTGCCTCGGAGCAGGTGCGGCGGTCAGCGTGCGGGTCGCTGTGGATTAACTGCGCGCGAGGTCGCGGCTCGGTTGGTGTCGAGGCCGAACCATGGTGGGGGGTCTCGGCAGACGTGAATCCTAAGATAGCCGAGACCCTGGCGTAGAGTGCCGAGGCCTGGAGGGAGCGGTCGATCTGGTACACTGGTTTAGAGGCGATGATGACCTGAGCCAGACTTCCCATGCCGCATTGTCTTCGGGGCGGAGATTGCGGGGCATAGTGCAGGCGCTGATCATGGGCACAGCGCCAGAATACAGTGGCCGGTAATCCTCACCGCGCCCTGTCTCAGCCGGTATGGTGTTGATGCGACTTCTTGTCCCGTCGGCCACTCCGTGGTGTCGAGCCACCGTCCGGCTGAGATCGCGGGAGTGGTTGACGCATTAATAGGACGTGACATGTTGTCGGGAAGATCGGTCGAGGCGGGAGCGACGGGTTATTGACAAGCCAGCCTTGAGCGATACGGAGAATAGCTACCTCATTCGAGGCTGTACGCACAGGGCCTCGGGCGAGACGGAGATTGGGCTCCTTGCCGAGGCCTTTCGTGAGAGGCCTCGCGCGAGGCAGAGATTTCGTCAGGGCACCGAGACCTCCCGTGCAAGGCCTCAAGCGAGGCGGAGAGCCGGTGGGCTTCGGACGGGGCCAGTGATGAACCCATGGCTTACCTTCTGGCTTCGTTGTTGATGGGATTTAAGTGACTCTTTTGGTGTATGCTCGGGGTACCCCATTCTATGGTACCCGACAGTAGCCCTCGAGCCTCGGGGGGAGTGCGTGCACTCTCCCTGAGGGTTTGTCGAGACTTGGCTTGTAGCCGCTCCTGTAGGGATTGTGTTTTGCTTCTTGAGGTTTTGGTGGGTGCGCGCAAGCGCACCCGCCGGGTGTAGCCCCCGAGGCCCTGGAGGAGTGGAATCATTCCTCTAGGGGCTTTTTTTGTGTTTTGAGTGAGGAGTTTTTATCGTATTTGCCGAGCCCACAAGTGCGAGTTCGGGTCATGGGGTCTCAGCAAGGTTGCAGCAAGAGCCCCCTGGCCTCTGCACGGAGCAAGAGGTCCGTCAGGGGTTCCCCTAGCTTTTTGTACGACCCTCACGCTTCCTTTTTGCTCGGAAGGAGGGGTGGAATGTGCCAGGCTACCCTCAGTGGGCACGAGCATTGGCACTTTCGGTGAGCTATTATCGGGTAAGTCCGAGTGGAGGCCCGTGCCCTGTTCGTAAGGGGATGTCTAGCGGTCTAGAGACACACTCCAAGAGTACCAGAGGGTTTCTCTAGTGGGTGCCGAGGCCGTTCGCTGGGCCTCGGTGGCTCGGTGCCTCCCTACGGTGGGATCCCATTCAGAGACCTCCCTGCCGGTCTCGAACACGACTTAGGATGCCCCGAGCGACTGTTTGCTTGGGCCTCAGCCATTCGTGGGCTCGCCCATAGTCGTCCCTGACTTTGTTGCCCTAGGGCGGCTGTCGAAACCTCAGGGGGCCCAGCCTTCGAACCCCTGGACCGTAACGGGCCCGGTGCCCTTTATCATATTTGTAACGAAACTTCTAGCGCGGGCTTAGGTCGTTTGTCTTTGTCTTGGGTGCAGGAGGAGCCCCTGAGCCTCCGCCTAGAGCGAGAGGGCAGTCAGGGGTCCCCTGGCTTTTTTGTTCAACCCTCACATATCCTTTTCGTTCGGACGGAGGGGTTGTTTGTCGAGCCCATTCGGGTGCGAGCCGGAGCCGCTGGGTCTCGGCAAGGTTGCAGGAAGAGCCCCCTAGCCTCTACACGGAGCGAGAGGGCCGTCGGGAGCTCCCCTGGCTTTTTGTACGCCCCTCGCGTGTGAGGGTTTGTTTGCCGAGGCCCCTTTGGGAGCGAGCCTGGGTCGTGGGGTCTCGGCAAGGTTGTAGGAAGGGCTCCCTAGCCTCTGCACGGAGCGAGAGGGCCATTGGGAGCTCCCCTGGCTTTTTGTATGACCCTCGCGCTTCCTTTTTGCTCGGAAGGAGGGGTTGTTTTGCCGAGCCTCCTCGAGTGCGAGCCGGGGCCACGAGGTCTCGGCAAGGTTACAGGAAGAGCCCCCTAGCCTCTGCACAGAGCAAGAGGTCCGTTAGGGGTTTGCCTGGCTTTTTGTACGACCCTCACACTTCCTTTTTGCTCGAAAGGAGGGGTGGAATGTGCCAAGCTACCCTCGGTGGGCACGAGCGTTGGCACTTCCAGTGAGCTGTTTATCGGGTAAGTCCGAGTGGAGGCCCATGCCCCATTCGCTAGGGGACGGCTAGCGGTCCAGAGACGCACTCCAAGAGTACCGGAGGGTTTCTCTAGTGGGTGCCGAGGCTGTTTGCTGGGCCTCGGTGGCTCGGTGCCTCCCTATGGTGGGATCCCATTCGAAGACCTCCCTGCCGGTCTCAGACATGACTTAGGGCGTCCCAAGCGTTTCGCTTGCTTGGGTCTCGGCCCCGTATGGGCTCGCCCGCGGTCGTCCCTGACTCTGTTGTCCTGGAGCGACTGTCGAAACCCCTAGGGGCCCAGCCTTTGAACCCCTAGACCGTAATAGGCTCAGAGCCCGATTCCTTCATCTAAAAGGAATAGGGTGGGGGGAATATCTTCCCCATCGGCTCGGCAATGGCTGGTGCACCTTTTGAGGCGGTTTTCTAGGGAGGCGGAACAACGCCTGCTGCTGCAGTAGTCGGGCGCGACGTGGTGGATGGGACATAACTGTTCCCGCAGTTAATGAGAAAAAGGTGGGCGCGTGGGCGGTAAAATCAGATCGGGGTTAACCACGCTTGATCCAGGGGAAACTTCCCCGATTTCATCGCCTATCCATTTCGCCTTCTCCCCGCATAAATACGCAAAGAGCCTTGCCCCTCCTCACCTTACCTTGCCTGTGTTAGCTCTACCCCCATTGAGCCATCGCTAGAGCAGCGGGTGCCGGGAAGAAGAAGGGAGAAGAGCGAGCCAGGAAGAGAGCGAGAAAGAGAGAGAGAAAAAAAAACTCACCGCCGCATTCGATCCCTCCACCGCATCCATGGCCGGTGACATCGTTGTCATTGAGGTGGACCTTTGGGATCCATCTGACGTCACCGTGGAGATGCTTTAGTCGCTCATCGATGGTAGACTCCTTCGTCTGGTGACGGACCCCAACAGGCCAAAGTGGATCGCTCCGTCGAGCGAGCCGAAGCCGAGGCCTCGCGACGGTTACGTCGTGAGCTTCGTCTCCTTTCACGAGCGCGGCCTCGGCGTCTCGGCAGATTGGTTCATGCAGGCGCTCCCACACTACTACGGTGTGGAGCTCCACAACTTCAACCCCAACTCCATCACACAGGCGGCCATCTTCGTTGCCGTCTGTGAGGGGTACTTGGGGATTGCTCCCCATTGGGAGTTGTGGCTCCACCTCTTCCGGGCGGGGCATACCACTAAGCCGACGGGCACGTCGGGCACGAGGAAAGCGATGAGGGCCAGCGGCTACACTCTCCAAGTGCGCCAGGACCGCCAGCACCTCTACATCTTGGCCCAGCTTGCGTCATCCAATCACCGATGGTACATGAGCTGGTTCTACCTTCGCAACGACGATGGAGGACTTCCCCCCTACACTGGGCGGATTGTGGGGAGCTGCCCGGAGAGGTGGAAGTACAGCGTCCTGAGGGAGGATCAGCCCAAGCTGCAGCCGCTTCTGGAGGGGCTGGAGAGGCTACGGGGCCGTGGCCTTACCGCGGCTGTAGTCGTGGCTGCCTTCCACCACTGGAGGGTGCTGCTGCTGATGGCTCGGCGACGACGCCTGTTCGAGATGAGGCTGGGTGAGCCCAATGAGGGCATCCGAATGTCCTCCTCCGCCCTTTCTAATGAGGAAATTCTTCATCGGGTGGGGGAGACGGTGGAGGCAAAGCTGAGGGGCGGCAACCTGACACCCATCATGATGCGCCCGTCGTGGGGGTTCCTCTCGCTGGTAAGTCATGCGCTGCTGTAGCCCCCAAGCCTCCTCCGTTTCTCCTTACTTCTCGTTCCCTTATGCGCGTTCGCCGTTCCTATAGGGGATGAGGGACGTGCGCGCCTCTCCGCCACCCGTTCCCGAGGACGCGAGGCGGTGGGCGATCAACTTGGCGCACACCGAGGCGCAGAAAAAGCGGAAAGACGCCAAGGCGGCGAAATGCATGAAGAAGATCCTCGCGCACGAGGAACTAGATAAGCATTGCCAGCAGCAAAGGAAGGATGGCCTCCCATTGGAGGAATCCCCGTCGCCGTCGCTGTCGACGGAGGCCTCGGACGGGGATGACGAGGGCGAGATGGGGCACGGTCCCCTGGACCATCTCCCTGACGTAGGGGAGGCGGTGCTCGAGGCGTCGGCTAGCTACCCGGCACCCCCAGGAGGAGGAGGAGGAGCAGACCCGGGGTCGGCAATTGCCCGCTCCAGGGCCGAGGCCGACACGCCCGAGGCGCGGGCGTTGGGCAAACACGCCGTCAGCCCGGTGGGCTCGGCGGCGGCGGTGGAACAAGTGGCGGCGGAGGCGACGCAACTGCCCTCGCAGAGGACCGAGGGGGCATCGAGGTCCGTTGAGGACCAACTGGCACCGATGGACACGGAGGTCATGCCTCTGCCGCCGCCACCGCCTTTGCGGACAAGGGTCACCGTGGCGAAGCGGTTGCCGCCCCGCTCGAGGTAGGTGTATTTTTGGTGGGGTCCCAGTGCCTTCTGTTCATTCTTTTGTCTTGTGTTGACCCTGTGATCGTCTTGTCCTTAGCCGGAAGCGGCCTGTGGAGGTGCCTACCTTGGCGCCCCTTAAAGCGCTCAAGGTTAACCCCGGCTCCACCGCCCACTGGGTGGCGGAGGCGCAAGCCGCCCTACAACATGGCGTGGCATAGGCGAAGG
The DNA here is from genome assembly GCF_019320115.1 of Miscanthus floridulus. Classification (NCBI taxonomy): domain Eukaryota; kingdom Viridiplantae; phylum Streptophyta; class Magnoliopsida; order Poales; family Poaceae; genus Miscanthus; species Miscanthus floridulus. The sequence continues at coordinate 82,621,253 of NC_089598.1, forward strand.
CCGACCCGAAGGAGCCAGCCACCCAAGGAGGGGCTGCTGAGGTGGCCCTGACACAGGAGGGGGAGGGAGCGCCTCTGCCCCGTGATGGCGAGGCCCATGGGTCGGATGCGGCCGAGGTTCCTTTGGCCGTCGAGACCACTGGGACCGAGGTCCCCGAGGTTTCACAGGCCGGGGCGACGGAGGCTGCGGCGCCCAGGACCATCGAGGCCGCTGCGGCGGGCACCAGAGCCCCCGCGACCGCCGAGGCCACGATGGCGGAGGCCGGAGCCCCCGAGACCACCAAGGCCATGATGGCAGAGGCCGGAGCCCCCGGGACCACCGAGGCCACGATGGAAGAGGCCAGAGCCCCCAGGACCACCGATGCTGATGTGATCGTGGCGGGGATGCCAGCCCAGGAAGTGGAGATGAAGGCGGCAGAGGCCTTGGTGGCACCCTTGGTTCAAGGCCCGCCGCCGTTGCGGGAGAGCACCTAGGAGGTGGAGATTCTTCTTATCTCCTCCGACGATACTTCCCGAGCGCAGGAGATGGCTGGCGCCGAGGTGGACGGTGTCGTGGAACAGCCGGTTCCAACCCTGGGCGAGGGAAGCTCAGCCCTCGCATGGGTGCGACCCGAGCCCCGCGGGTGGAACCACCCATGTGTCCTGTGGCAAAGCCGGGATGATCCTGAGGCAGAGCCTCTATTTGCTCTTGAGGACGCGGCCGAGGGCGGTCGCTGGGACACGTTCGAGCAATATCGCCAGTTGGCGGAGCGGTCTCTATGGACGGTGCTGTTCGTGGTGGCCAACGATTTGCTCGGAGTTGCCCAGGTTCGTGCTTTCTTTTCCCATGCGGTGGTCTTTTCTGAGTTTTCTTTGTAGGGATTGACCCCTGTTCTATTTCCCCCAGGAGCTCGAGACCCGATCTCTTGGGAAGTCGGTCTTCCTCTGCCGGGAGAGGGATGTCTGGGACCAGCTTCAGCGGCAGAAGGGCCTTCTTGCAGGCGCCAACGAGCTCCTATCGGCGCAGAGCGCAGAGGTGGAGGACCTCCGCCTTCATTGTGCCGATGCGAAGGTCAAGGCGGCCATGGCCTAGGAGCAACTCGCCCCTTTGGCGGCGCGGGTCAAGGAATTGGAGGAGGAGCTCACCTGCGTGGCCAGTGATCGGGATGCCTTCAGGTCTCGAGCCGTAGAGGCTACGGCCTCGGCCACGTCTCTTGCTGGGCAGCTAGGGGCGGAACAGAATGTGCACTAGCTGACGAAAGGCGCTTTGGATGAGGCCCTTGCAATGGCTGAGGCCTAGCGAACCGAGGCTGTGGTTTGGAGGGGAAAGGCCGAGGGTGAGTCCTAATCCCTTCATTTTATTCGCTTTTTCTTACGTTCATTCCCTAACTTCCTCGTGTGACGCAGAGCTGGGGAGTGAAGCTTCCAGGGCGGCGAGGCTTCTCGGGTCGAGGCTCAGCGCCTGAAGGAGAAAGCCGAGGCCTTTTGGGTCGAGGCCTGACACTGGGAGCTTAAGGCCAAGGGTGAGTTCCGTAGGCTTCCGTCCCTTTTTAGCTTGCTTTTTCTCTCGCTCAACCCCATTCTGTTTTCCGTGGTGCAGAGTCAGAGGCGGAGGTTACCCAGGCAGCCGAGGTTTCCAGTGTGGTGCAGACGGTGCTCGAGACCGAGATCGGGGAGCACGAGGCACTGAAGAGTGCCGCCCGTGCCACCTGCGAGGCCCTGGTGGTCGAGGGGGTTCAGTTAGGCAGCTCCCTTGGGAGTCGTCTGATTGCGCTGAGCGGTCAAGTGCGTGAGCAGCTCCGAGGAGCACTGCATACGGGCGTCAAGCGTGCACTGGCCGTCATCGCCTCGCACTATGTTGGTGTTGACCTTCAAGCCATCAGCGATGGCTATGTCTTGCCCGATGATGACGATGAGGCCGACGAGGTGGTGACGAAGCTATTGGAGGCGGCGGAAGGCCCTGGCACCGCGCTGGCAACGTTGTTTGAAGAGGAGGTGGTCCCTCCCCCGCCATCTGCCGATGCCAGAGGTGCTGAGCCTTGACCTAGGCCCAAGCGGCCATGTAAATAGAGTAGGAATTGAATTTGTATCGTAATGCTTGTGGCCGTCGAGGCCTTTCTTTTTAAAGTACTCATGTTTCTTTAATCGTTTGTCTTGTATTTCTGAGCCTCTGCCCTCTTGTTGTCTCCGATCTGATTTCTTTGCAAAAAAAACCCTTTGGAGCCTAAGTCGTCCCCTAGGCGAAAGGTGGTGAGGGAGCGCCGTAGCCCGGAGGCTTAGGCCGTCTCGTGACTCTACCGGCCTTCTGGCCCTGAGACGGGCTTTTGGTCCTTGGGTTTTCTGCAACCGATTCATCAGAGCGTGCTAGAGGGTTTGGCGTAGGATTTTTTTTTCAAAAAACGACTAAAAAATGGCGCGTGGGACTTAGGGGGAATCCCCCATCTAGCCCCCGAGGGAGATTCGGTTCTGCGGAGGTAGAGCCGAGTCTTCCTTACAGTGTCATCGTATTGCCGAGACCAACGATGGGCTCGGGGGGTTTCTCAAAAAATTAGAACAATTAAAGAACGATTTTCAATTGTATTCCGAGAAACAATATATACAATGCTTGAAATTTTAAGGATAAAATCGACGTAGCTGTTCTATGTTCCAAGCGTTGGTGAAGATTTGGCCCTTCTTGTTGGCTAGCTTGTAGGTCCCGGGCTTTAGCACTTGGGCGATGATGTACGGTCCTTCCCATGGCGGGGTCAGCTTGTGGCAACCCTTGTTGCTCTGCGCCAGCCTCAACACCAGGTCGCCTACCTTCAAGTCTCGACTTCGGATGCACCGGGCCTGATAGCGTCGTAGGGTTTGCTGGTATTTAGCCGAGTGCAGCAGCGCGACGTCTCGGGCTTCCTCCAGTTGGTCGAGGGCGTCCTCTCGGGTGGTGCGGTTACTTTGTTCGTTATAGGCCTGTAGCCTTGGGGAACCATATTCCAAGTCAGTGGGGAGGATGGCCTCGGCCCCATAGACCAGGAAGAAAGGCGTGAACCATGTGGCTCGGCTTGGGGTGTTCCTCAGGCTCCAGATGACTGATGGGAGTTCGACGAGCCATTTGTTGCCAAACTTCTTCAACTGGTTGTAAATTCTTGGCTTGAGGCCTTGTAGGATCATGCCGTTGGCACGTTCTACTTGGCCATTGGTCCTTGGGTGTCCTACGGCCGACCAGGACACACGGATGTGGTGGTCGTCGCAAAACGTCAAGAATTTTTTGCCGGTGAACTATGTCCCGTTGTCGGTGATGATGGTGTTAGGGACCCCGAACCTGTGGATAATGTCAGTGAAGAACAGCACTGCTTGCTTGGATTTGATTCGATTGATCGAACGAGCCTCGATCCATTTGGAGAACTTGTCAATTGATACCAGTAGATGGGTGTAGCCCTCGGGGGCCTTTTGCAGAGGCCCAACCATGTCAAGCCCCCACACGGCGAACGGCCACGTGATGGGGATGGTTTGGAGGGCCTAGGCCGAGAGATGTGTCTGCCGAGCATAGTACTGGCATCCTTCGTAGGAGCGTACTAGCTTGCTGGCGTCGGCGACCGCCGTCGGCCAGTAGAACCCTTAGCGGAAAGTGTTTCCCATGAGCGTCCGAGTCGCCTCATGGTGCCTGCAGGCCCCTGCGTGCAAGTCCCAAAGCAGGGCTCGGCCTGCCTCGGTGGTGATGCATCATTGGAGGACACCGAAGGGACTTCGCCTGTACAATTCGTTATTGTAGAGGACGTAAGTCTTGGCTCGGCGTGCAAGCCATCGGGCTTCGGTCCTGTCACTAGGAAGCTCCCCCCGATCAAGCCAATCAAGGAACGAGATTCGCCAATCTGCGTCTTGGTCGGTCTGGGGAGGCTCAGTGCTGACTTCCATGATCTCGGGCTTGGTCGATAGAGTCTCGGCAGTAGAGGGGGCGTCGAGCCCCGTTGTGGGTTCGACCGGTGGGCCCTCCTCTGCTACTAAGGTGTAGTCAATGGAAGGTTTGTGGAGGTCCCTGGCAAAGATGTTCGGGGGGACCGGAGTCCATGCCGAGGCCATCTTTGCCAGTTCGTCGACGGCCTCGTTGTACTTCCGTGCGATGTGGTTTAGTTTGAGACCGTCGAACTTGTCTTCTAGGCGATGTACCAACTTGTAGTAAGCCTCCATTCTGGGGTCGAGGCAGTTTGACTCCTTCATGACTTGATCGACGACGAGCTGTGAGTCGCCCCGGACGTCGAGACGCCGTACCCCAAGTTCGATGGAGACTTGCAAGCCATAGACGAGGGCCTCGTACTCGGCCGCGTTGTTGGAGGCGGCAAAGTGGAGCCGCACCATGTAGCGCATGTGTACTCCGAGGGGCGAGATGAAGAGGAGACCCACGCCTGCCCCGGTCTTCATCAGAGACCTATCGAAGTACATGGTCCAGCATTCTGTCTGGTCTTGAGCAGGTGGTAATTGGGTGTCGGTCCACTCAGCCACAAAATCAGCCAAGACCTGAGACTTAATCTATTTCCGAGGCGCAAATGTCAAGGCTTCCCCCATAAGCTCGACGGCCCACTTGGCTATCCTTCCTAAGGCTTCCCGGTTATGGACTATCTCTCCCAAGGGGAAAGATGATACCACGGTCACTGGGTGGGACTCGAAGTAGTGACGCAGCTTGCGCCGGGCCAGGACTACGGCATAGACCAGCTTCTGGATATGGGGGTAGCATGTTTTGGTCTCAGAGAGCACTTCGCTGATGAAGTAAACAGGTCATTGGGTAGGTAGAGCATGCCCCTCTTCCTGCCTTTCTACTACTATGGCAGCGCTGACCACTTGGGTCATTGCGGCGACGTAGAGTAAGAGGGCCTCATCCCTGGCCGAGGGTACCAGGACGGGAGGATTTGTGAGCAGTGCTTTGAGCCTGTCGAGGGCTTCTTTGGCCTCGAGGGTCCAAGAAAAGCGCTCGGATTTTCTCAAGAGTCAGTACAGAGGCAAGCCTTTTTCACCGAGGCGCGAGATGAAGCGGCTCAGGGCCGCAAGGCATCCCATGACCCTCTGCACTCCTTTGAGGTCTCTGATTGGTCCCATGCTGGTTACGGCCGAGACCTTCTCTGGGTTGGCTTCGATGCCGCGCTCCAAGACTATGAATCCCAAGAGCATGTCTCAGGGGACCCTGAACACACACTTCTCGGGATTGAGCTTGATGCCCTTCTCTCTAGGGCATTTGAAGGCTATCTTCAAGTCGTTGACGAGATCTTCGGCCTTTCTGGACTTGACCATGATGTCGTCCACATAGGCCTCGATGGTTCACTCAATGTGGTTGCCAAAGACCTAGGTCATGCACCGCTGGTACATGGCCCCCGCATTTCTGAGGCCGAAAGGCATAGTCACGTAGCAGTACATGCCGAATGGGGTGATGAAAGAAGTCGCAAGCTGGTCGGTCTCTTTCATCTTGATTTGATGGTAACTAGAATACGCATCAAGGAAAGACAGGGTCTCGCACCCCGTAGTGGAGTCAACGATCTGATCGATTCGTGGTAATGGGAAGGGGACTTTTGGACAGGCTTTATTCAAACCGGTGTAGTCTACACACATCCTTCATTTCCCATTTTTCTTCCTAACTAATACGGGGTTAGCCAACCACTCTGGGTGGGATACTTCCTTGATGAACCTAGCCGCCAAGAGTTTCTGCACTTCCTCACCAATGGCCCTATGCTTTTCCTCATCGAATCGGCGTAGGCGTTGCTTCACCGGTCTAGAGCCGGCCCAGATGTCCAAGGCGTGCTCGGCGACCTCCCTCAGTATGCCCGGCATGTCCGAGGGACTCCATGCGAATATGTCGGCATTCGCACGGAGGAAGTCGATGAGCACAGCTTCCTATTTGATGTCGAGGGTGGCGCTGATCCTTAGCTCCCGGTCGTCGGGGCAGGCGGGGTCGACCGGGATGAGCTTGATGGCCTCCGCAGGCTCGAACGCCCCCACACGACATTTGGAGTCAGGCGCCTTGCCACTGAGTTGGTCGAGGTTGGCAATGAGGGTCTCGGCCTCCGTGAGAGCCTCGGCGTACTCGATGCACTCGACGTCGCAGTCGTATGCATGTTCGTACGTGGATTCAATCGTGATGATACTACTGGGGCCTGGCATCTTGAGCTTGAGGTAGGTATAGTTGGGGACTGCCATGAACTTGGCATAGCACGGCCACCCCAGGATGGTGTGGTAGGTTCCCCTGAACCCGACCACCTCGAAGGTAAGGACCTCCTTGCGGTAGTTGGAGGGGGTGCCAAAGCAGATGGGAAGGTCGATGCGCCCGAGGGGTCGCGTGCGTTTCCCTGGCACGATGCCGTGGAAAGGTGCGGTGTCGCCTCGGAGCCTCGACCGGTCGATTTCCAAGAGCTCCAGGGTGTTGGCATAGAGGATATTGAGGGTGCTGCCTCCGTCCATCAACACCTTGGTGAGTTGGGTGTTGCCGATGATCGGGTCAACAACAAGTGGGTACTGCTCGGAATTTAGAACATGGTTGGGGTGGTCATCTCGATCAAAGGTGATCACCTCCCGAGACCAGTCGAGGTACTAGGGAGTGGCCACCTTGACCGAGAAGACCTCTCGGTGTTCCCTCTTTCGCTGCCACGCCGTAAGGCACGCCGAGGGTCCACTGAAGATCATGAAGGCATTGTGTACCTCGGAGAACCCGTCGTCCTTGTCATTGTCCCGGTCACCGGTGCCCTTCTGCTTGGTGTCGTCGTCGGGGAGCCCAAGCCTAGCATAGTAACGTCGCAGCATGGAGCAATCCTCGAGGGCGTGCTTTACTGGGCCTTGGTGGTAAGGGCAAGGTTTCTTAAGCATGTCGTCGAAAGGCCTGGGGCCCCTAGGGCCTCGGGGATTCTTGCGTTCTGCGGCCGCGACCAGATCGGCCTCGAGGACGGCTCGCTTCCCCTGGCGATCCTTCTTCTTTCTTTTGGGGAGGTGGGGAACCGAGGCCTCGAGGCCTCATCCCTCCGCTTCCCCTTGGAGAAGTTGGTGGCCCCTACAGCCTCTTCGCCCGAGGTGAAGTTGGTGGCGATGTCGAGGAGCACGGCAGCCGAGCGTAGCACGTTTCAGCCTAACTCTCGGACCAAGTCTCGGCAGGTGGTGCCGGAGAGGAAAGCCGAGACGATCTCTGAGTCGCCGACGCTGGGCAACTCGGTGCACTATTTAGAGAAGCACCGGATGAAGTCTCGGAGAGACTCGTCTGGTTTCTGGCGACAGCTCTTAAGGTCCTAGGAGTTTCCAGGGCGCACGTATGTGCCTTGGAAATTCCCGACGAAGATCCTAACCAAGTCGCGCCAATCGTGGATCTGAGAGGGAGGAAGGTGCTCGTGCCAGGCTCGCGCCGAGTCAGACAAGAGCAAGGGGAGGTTGCGGATGATGAGCAGGTCATCGTCTGCGCCGCCTAGCTGACAAGCCAGGCAGTAATCAGCGAGCCAGAGCTCGGGGTTGGTCTCGCCGCTATACTTGGTGAGGTTGGCTAGCTAGCGAAACCGGGCTGGAAACTGAGCATTGCGGATGGCTCTGCTGAAGACTCGAGGGCCGGGCGGTTCAGGAGAAGGACTACAGTCCTGCTCACTGTCGTAGCGGCCGCCCCGATGCGGATGGTAGCCTCGGGCGGGCCCCTCACTGTCGTGGCGTCGTCGTTGGTCGACCACCTCGTGGTCACCCTACGCCTCGTGTCGGTTGTCGAGGCGGTCATGGACCGAGGGGACCCTGTTGATTATCGGCGCCCGAGCGGGCTCGGGACAAACCGAGGCCTCCCTATTCTGTCGATGTGGTGCTGAGGGGAGGTCCGAGACGGCTTCGCGCTGCCGAGAGGCGGAACTCTCTGCCTGCTGCACCGCGGCGGTCTCGAGGAGATCCCGGAGCTCACCGCAAACCCATCGCCCTTCCATGGTAGAGGGCTCAGGCATCGCGCGCACTAGTATCGCCGCAGCCACGACATTCTAGCTAGCGTGATTGAAGATTGGGGAACGATCGTCCCCTTCGTCGTCGTTGATGCGATGGTGTACATCATGAGCCCGTCACCGGGCTCCTCCGCCGTCACCACAGCCCTGCTACTCCTGCTCGAGAGTGTTTCGGAGTTGTTGCAGAAGGAGCCGATCTTGCTCAACCTTGGCCTGAAGCTCACGGAGCTGCTCCAGGTCCGGGCGTCGAAATTGTCCAAGGGCAAGGTTCTTGTTTCGTACTGCCGGTGGGACAATGCATGAAAGCGTGGCATCGCCCATTCCCTAATGAAGCAGAGTGCGGTTGCCTACCCCCTCGTCCTCGTCGCCCATGCTTGGCATCCCAAGTCCGACGTGGAAGCACTCACGGGAGGGATCGTAAGTACCTTCATCGTCAGAATCGGAGTAGCCAAAGCAATAGTCACTTGCGGCCAAGAAGCGACGCATGGTTTCGTGGTCGTGGAGGTCGGAGAAATCCACTCCAACCCATGCCTCGTCCTCCTCCGAGGAGTCGGCGTGGGTGTGGGTCAAAGCGGTGGTGTCGAAGTCGAAAGCGAAGCGCTGGCGACACTCCAAGAGATCCGCGTGAGCGGAAGCATAGGCGTAAGCATAAGAGGCGGTGGCATTTCTCAACCCGAAGGGGTATGGAGAAGGTGCCATCGCCAGGCTCTGCTCCATCGGGGTTGGCTCCTCAGAGAGTGGTGGAGCGGAGCTTGATGTCAGGGCATCGCCGAGTGCCACCGGTGTTTTTCCCTTGTCCAGGCTCAGGCTAGACAGGTCCCCAACCAGGGACCTTGCGCCAACAGCTGGTCAAGGGATACCGTCAGAGAGCGGCGAGTCGCCCTGGGTTCGCGTAGCATCGGGGTGATCCTGCTTGCATCGTGCCCCACGAGCGCGGCGAGAGCGGCCGCCTAGGCACCGCCTGTGCCTGGGCTGCCGGTGCGTGACGTCGTCGTCGACAGGCGGGGCTCGGGGTGTGAGAAGTACCATGTCATACTCGTGCCCTAGAGACATGAACTCCAGGCTCCCAAACTAGACCACCGTGCCGAGACGCAGCGGTCGTACGGGGTCTGCCATCCGGAACTTGTTGGGATGACGAAACTAACACGTAGAGGCCCCTACCTGGCGTGCCAACTGTCGGTGTTTTGGACCGGGGGATCCTCAACCAACTAGTGAATTTATGCTGCGTGTTCCCAATCCCGGATGGTGATGCAAAGAGACACAAGGCTTATACTGGTTCAGGCAATTGGTGCCCTACGTCCAGTCTGAGAGATCGATCTTGTATTCCTTGCACCAAAGTGCTTGTAGCAGGGGGGTTACAAGCACTATGAGAGAGGGAGCTAGTCCCAGGTCTCAGTAGGAAGTGATGTGGGATGCTTGAGACGTTGCTCTCAGGTGATAGGGAAAGGTGTGTGTTACAGGGTGTTGCTCTTCGTGAGTGCCCCTCGCCCCCTAGAAATGGCCCAAGTCCTTTCCTTTTATAGTTTGAAGGGAGGACAAGGGTAGTACATGTGCTAACTATACGGCGTCGTGCAAACAGAGGCGGCGTGTCTGAGCCCTGTAGCCTGTTCCTGTGGCGGTGTGGTCATCGGAGTGGTCCGTCCTTGGAGCGCTGGGGCGACGTGCTGGTCACATCAGATCCTGTGCGTCATGGGAGCTCTAGGGCTGCCTCGGAGCGGGTGCGGCGGTCAGCGTGCGGGTCGCTGTGGATTGACTACGCATGAGGTCGAGGCTCGGTTGGTGCCGAGGCTGAACCGTGGTGGGGGGTCTCGGCAGACGTGAATCCCGAGATAGTCGAGACCCTGGCGTAGAGTGCCAAGGCCTAGAGGGAGCGGTCGATCTGGTACACTGGTTCGGAGGTGATGATGACCCGGGCCAGACTTCCCATGCCGCGTTGTCTTCGGGGCGGGGATTGCGGGGCACAGTGCGGGCGCTGATCGTGGGCACAGCGCCAGAATACAGTGGCCGGTAATCCTCGCCGCGCCCTGTCTCAGCCGGTATGGTGTTGATGCGACTTCTTGTCCCGTCGGCCACTCGGTGGTGTCGAGCCGCCGTCCGACTGAGATCGCGGGAGTGGTTGACGCATTAATAGGACGTGACATGTTGTCGGGAAGACCGGTCGAGGCGGGAGTGACGGGTTATTGACAAGCCAGCCTCGAGTGATACGGAGGGTAGCTGCCTCATTCGAGGCTGTACGCACGGGGCCTCGGGCGAGACGGAGATTGGGCTCCTTGCCGAGGCCTTCCGCGAGAGGCCTCGCATGAGGCGGAGATTTCGTCAGGGCGCCGAGACCTCCCGTGCGAGGCCTTAGGCGAGGCAGAGAGCCAGTGGGCTTCGGACGAGGCCGGTGATGAACCCATGGCTTACCTTCTGGCTTCGTTGTTGATGGGATTTAAGTGACTCTTTTGGTGTACGCTCGGGGTACCCCGTTCTATGGTACCCGACACTATTGTTTTTCCAGGCGGTATGTTTTGGTCCTTCAACCATGTAGTTAGTCGTTGCTTGTGTTGTTTCATGACCCAATCATCCAAACGGCCATTTCTCTCCGCCATAATGATAGCCAAGTGTTCATCAATGTACGGTTGCATTAGTTGTGTACTCTGCAAGACACTGTAATGCGCCCGACTCACCTCTTTATAATCATGGTCGATGAACACTTTTCTACCACTGGTGCCCTTCCTAGCCAGCCTACCCTTGTGACGAGAATCGGGTTTACCAATCCCTTTCTGTACTTTTAGGTACTCTCGACAGCACTCGATGACTTCTTCAGTATTGTAACCCTCTATCATGGAGCCCTTTGGATATGCTCAATTATGCATGTATCAACTTAGAACCGACATGAACCGCTCGTAGGACCACATTTCATGCAAGTAGCAAGGGCCCAGCGCCTGTATCTGATGAACCATGTGAATCATGAGATGTGGCATTATATCAAAAAAAGCAGGAGGTAAACACATCTCTAGTTGGTTTTGTGTCTCCGCCACAAATTCATATAGGTCACTCAGCTCTTGCTTGCCAATCGTCTTCTATGAGATCTTTGAAAAAAAGTAGCACATGCGGGTGATGGCCATTTTCAAGAACTCTGGCTTTATAGCCCTAATTGTAAAAGGTAGAAACACTGTCAGCATCATATGGCAATCATGAGCCTTCTAGTGTGTTATTGACAAGTCCTTCATCGACACTAGCTTCTTCACATTTGCTGAAAACCCAGTCGAGACTTTGATCTCCCTCAGGAAAGTGCATATAGCTCTCTTCTCGTCTGGTGTTAGGTTGAAGCACGCCATGGATAGTGTATTTTCCATTAGCCTCAGGTACTGGGTGAAGCTGTGGCATCACGTTTAGCTGTACCATGTCTTTCTGTGCTTTCAAACCATCCTTTGACTTGCCTATGTCCATCAAGGTAGCAATGAGACTCTCAAAGACATTCTTCTGCACGTACATAGCATCAATGGCATGGGGGACCTCCAAGTCTGGCCAATAAGGCAGATACTAAAAGAAGATCGATTGTTTCTTGAAAGGTACGCCTTCGACAGGAGGTGTGCTTCTATCTATGTTCGTCCCATCCGGATTCTTCTTTCCATAGATGACGCGTATGTTTTTCACCATTCTGTACACGTGTTCTCCGTTATGACGTCTCTCCGAAGGGGGTTCAATCTCCAGGGCGTTGTCATAAAATCTAAAGAACAATTTGCTGCGGTACTTGTGACTTATCTTTAAGAAGCATCGGTTCCTTAGGTAAACTATCTTCTTGAATGTATCCAGGTATACCCATGTAGTACCATCCAAGCAAACCAAGCATCACGTCTTTCCTTTGATCTGTCCAGACAAAGCAAACAGCGCGGGATAATCATTGGTAGTAACAAATATTATTGCTCTATATATGAAGTTCTCCTTTCGGAACGCATCGTACATCTACTCCCTATGCCTCCATAGCCTCTCCATTTCTTGCATCAAAGGCTTGAGGAACACGTCTATATCAATACCTGGTTGTTTAGGGCCAGAAATAAGAATAGTGAGGAGAAGGTACTTTCTCTTCTGACACAACCATGTTGGGATGTTGTACATGGTCAAGATCACTGACCATGTGTTGTGGTCGCTCATCCTCTCATTGAAGGGATTCATTCCATCGGTGCTCAAGCCAAACCGTACATTTCTTGGATCATCGCTGAATTCTTTGTGCTTCTCATCAAACCTTTGCCACTGACTACAATCAGCCGGGTGTGCAATCTTATCATCATCCACCTTGTGCTCATCATCCCACCATGTCATGAGTGCGGCTTCTTTAGGGTTTAGGAAGATACGTCTCAAGCGGTCGGTCACTAGCAGGTACCACATTACCAAGGCAGAAATTCTTCTCTACTTTGTATCGTTGCCTAATGGAGTGTCCTCTGGGGGCTGAGATTCTTGTACCACCTTTTTTGTACCCTTCTTATTCCTCTTTTTTCCCCATGGAGGCTTCGTCCCCACCGTAAAGGTCATTGTTCTTGTACCGGCTGGCCCCACACCGGGGACATTTATTCAGTGACTTGAACGTTTCGCCACAAAAAAGTATACAGTGGTTGGGACATGCATGGATTTTTTCAACCCCCATTGTCAATGGACTTATAACCTTCTTCGCTTGGTATGTGTTGGTGGGAACTGAGTTTGGTTGTGGCAGCACCCATGACAGGAGATGCAATAGATCATTGAAACTACAGCCTGACCAGCCGTACTTAGCCTTCAGGATGAGCAGCTCAAGCACAAAATGTAGCAATGTCCAATGTGTCGGACAGCCCTTTTCAACACCATACACAGTCTCCTTCGATGCTTTTGTCACTCTTTCTAAATTTTCTAGACCTTTCGGGCTATTTAGTAAAATCTCTGGTCCAAGGGCTCGAATCATGTCCTCCAAATCATCTTCATCCCCGACACGTGCTCCACCATCATTATTGGCACCACCTTCGTCGTTACCATCCCAACCACTAGCATCACCACCTTGTTCATTGCCAAACTCGAAATCCATTCGTGCATCAAGCTCTGCTGAATATTGGGACATGGATTTTATGGTTTCGTCATCGTATTCTTCCTCATCCTCATCGTTAACAATAACTGTTTCACCATGATGAATCCATACTGTGTAGTCCCCAACAAATCCTCGCATAATCAAATGTGATCTGATGATAGTCATATATGTCCATGCCATACGGTTCTTGTAATCTTTATAGGGGCAAATAATTATATCCTTATTTTCTTTCAATGTCGTTGCATGCTTCTTTGTGGCTTCAATAAATTTATCCATCTCTTCACGGAAACCTGCCTTGAACCTTAACGAACCATACATCCAAGAGTTCCTGTACTCCATCTTTTACAACAACAACAAAACAAACATTAAAGGACTACTTATTCAGATATATATAAAAATGAATCAAATTAATAATTACTTGAGAATAATTATATATACTTCAGATATATATGAATATAAATCTAATATAATTACATGAAGCATACAAACACACCATGGTAGAGAAAAATTAATTAATGACCCATTTATCCATAAATAATTAAAATACATATTTATTGATTACAATAAACAATTTTAAAGACAACAATTAGCAATAATTATACTTACCCAATATCTTTCATACAAACCCTAGTCCAATTTTATCAAACATAAATTTACAAAAATGAAATTAATAAAAAAACAAACCCGAGATCTAGATCTACGTGCACATGAAACATGCATAAAACTAACTAATTGTTCACTAAAATCAAGAAACATGGACTAAATAAGGGTATGATCTTATTCCCCTCCCTAATTTACCCTAGTACATTTAAAACTTGGGTCTAATTTGCTTCATAAGTAGCTCAAGCACCATAGAAGAGAGAAAAACAAAACTCTAATTACTTACTAACCAACCATTAAAACTTCAAAAAAAATGTGGAATAACATTTTCTTACCTTCTACAACCTCTCCACCAAAGAATTTGAGACCAAAACCTTCCCCCCTTAGTAGAGCAATTTTTGGAAGATGCCCAAGGTCCTCCCCACCTTTCTTTCACGGGTTGGAGTAAGTAACCTGAGGAGGAAGAAGGTGTTGCAGCTATTTTATATGTGGGTCATTTGTAGGAGCGGCTGGTGATTGAGCCACCCCTACAAATCGGAGCTATATATACGGGGGCATTTATAGGGCGGCTCAATCACCAGCCGCCCCTACAAATAGCAACTCCAGGGACGGCTGGTGATTGAGCCGCCCCTACAAATCAGACCACATTTGTAGGAGCGGCTCGTATCACCAGCCGCCCATGTTGTTTCATTTGTAGGGGCGGCTAGTGTCTGAGCATCCGAGCACGCCTCTATAGAGGCGGCTCCATCATCAACCGCCCCTACAAAATTCGTTGCTTAAAAAAAACGGTTTTTACCTAGTGTTCCATTCTCTCCGATCGTCCCCGAGGGCCGGGACGTGCAGTTCTCGGTAGGTTGACCGTGTGTTGCTCGAGAGTGACCTGGGCCTTGTTCACTTTGTAAATTTTTTGAATTCGATGAATAGTACCACTTTCGTCTTATTTGGCAAATATTGTCCAATCGTGGACCAACTAGGCTCAAAAGATTCATCTCGTGATTTTCAACTAAACTGTGTAATTAGTTATTTTTTTACCTACATTTAATACTCCATGCAAGCGGCTAAAAATTAATGTGATGGAAAGAGAGTAAAAAAACTTGAAATTTGGATGGCATCTAAACAAGGCCCTGCTATGAACGTGGAAATGAAGAGTCCAAGCAGTCACTCGTCACTGGCCTGCTACTGGTCGTCGCCGTGACAGATTGTTCGCCGGACTTTCCGAGGCTCTGATCGGCATGCAGCGCGCGCGTCAGCGGTAGACGAGAGCGCCAAGCAGGAAATCAGTTTCAGGAGGAAAACGAGCAGAAAGGTGACGAAAACGCGCGCCGACTCGGTTTTGAGTTTTGACCTGCCGCCGTAGGGGACCCGGCCGGCCGGCCGGCCTCTGATTCCAATGGATGACGATAGTAATACAGTACACGTACGTACGATTAGTCTCTGTTCGTTGCCATGGCTGTTGATTTTTGTACCTGATGATGCTGTAGACCGAGTTCTTCCCAAGTCGATCGGTGGTGAGTGCGACAGGTAACATCTCCTGCTTTTTCTGTTGCCGCACAAGTCAATGCGCCAAGAAAATTTTGTCGTGCGTCTTTCCTACAAGCTATATATGCTAGGTACAGTACGTAGCTCACATTCTGCGACTGACATCTGATTCTGAGTTGCACCAAAAACAATAAACTTTATATTCGTTGGTGCATGCATGCATGCATGGAAATAGAAACCAGCATGGTTTCAGAATTATCCGGCCTGCTATGTTTCTGAAAATAACTGCGTCTAAGAACGACAAACGATATAGGAAAAGAAAACGTACTGACTGCTGATATTCTGATAAGGAGCGTCAGCTTGATGCTTGCACCGGATCGATCTTGTAAAAATGATTCTAGCCTGCTCTAGAGCGAGCTCGTGGGGTAGCTAGGTAAAACGTGTTACTAGCTAGGAGATGGACGACGTTAATTTCCAAGCTACGCTATGTCCAGATCTCTGACCAGCTACAGATCGCTACGACGTAGAATGCAGAATTTACCCACTAGTAGGTTGCTAAAAGACGGACGATCCCAAGACGGACATCGGCCGCCGTTATCTGCATGCCTGCCGCCCGCCACCAAGACTGACCGCGGCAATGGAGTAGTACTAGTACTAGAAGCTAGCAGCATTGCACGGAAAAGGTGCACGTCCTGGCAATGGCATTGGTACCGCGTCGATCGCCAAAATCACTGGTCCATTCCGTTCGATCCAGGCATCAATAATGATTGACCGGGCAGAGGCTAGCTAGAGCGCTGTGCTGTGCCCGGGCCACTGCCATCGAAGAAGAGCGCCGCAGTGCTGCCATTTTTTTTTTTTACTCTTGCCAGTTTTCCTTAGTAGTAGGATATAATAATAAAAAAGAGAGAGCAAAACTTTACAGCAAAAATACGGCACCCAACTATCACACTGGGCTCGATTTCACTCGTGGGGCTAGCTATCACAATTCACAGCTGAAGACCTGAGCACTACGTGCAAAGCAAGACAGAACTGACTCAAGATAAAAAGAGTACAACACTCCTATAAGAAAGGGAAGCCATGGGATGACTAGCTATCAGATTAACTGCAACTAATAATGTTAATTTTCAGCATGAAGATCTTGTAGTAACTTGCAATGCATACAGCCATCAAACATGCGGGAGAGGGACCTCCTCTAGAGGCTATTATCCAATAGTTTTACCACTAGCTAGTTTTAGGGAGGTTAGAAAAAAGTGCTACACACACACACACACACACACACACACACACACACACACTTTATACATGCACGGACGAGATGGGCAAACGTTTCATAGTCACATGTACTTCAACTGTTATATGGTTCTCTAGAGACTTTAGAGAGGCATGTGGCACAGTAGAAATAGGACATGTTCTTTTGTAGCTTCCTAAATGTAGCGTTTGCTGCAACTCTCTAACAGTGCTTCCTATCCATAAGATAGAGGGAGGCCATGTGACTCAATTCTGAAATAATGCGTTGCCAAGACCAATGTATTTCAGCAAATCTTAGGTGCTCTCTCGTCATAGTGATCTGAAAGGGTTCATTTCAATCCCTACGCTGGTAGACACCTCATTCCTTTCAAAGTACAAACAAACTTGTGACTAGCTAGAACACGACCAGACCCCCCACCCCACCCACCCACCAGAACAAGCAAAAGCTTGGGCAACTGGAGTTGATAAGACTTAGGTACAAGGACTAAGATTGGCCCTTCATTCAAAGGAAAACATGATACACAGCTCTCCTGCGTATTCTGGCAGAGAAAAAAAAGCATGGCAGGTAGGAAGCTAGAGATCCCTTTTGGTGCCTTCAAGCAGCTACTTCCAACGTGTGTGGTTCTCTCTTTTGATTCTGATGATGTCTCAAGCAATGCCTACCTTCACCACCCTAGAATTGTGTGCCGAGGAAACATCTCATATGGCCCTTTAAAAGTTCAACAACTAGCGTCACATGATTAATTCCATTCTAGTTTGCCAGTCACAGTTGCAATCCTAAAGCTTGGGTTTACATTATTGAAACATGGCACGTATATATATGCAAAGCTGAACAATATGGTGTATAGTACATGCCTGACTCTCATGAAAGAAATAAATATTCAGAATGATGAGATATCTTGCATGACAAACCAACTAGTGCATAACTCTGAAAACAAGGATGAATGGAAAAACAATCCCCTCTAGAATTATTGTGAAACAACTCACATACCATACCACAATGGATTGAATTATGCTATGAATGAAGATGAGAACAAACTTGTACCAACAACTGTCCTCACTTCTCAAGCGGATGCCCCATTCCCTTTTGCCTCTGGATCATCTGGCAGTCCCATGACTCTGAATTCTGAATGTGGCATATCAGCATGTGCAATTAAGGGCCGAGTTGGTATGAGTTCTGAATTCTGAATTCCAATACACGCAATCATTTGTGAACGAAAGTCATGGTCCAGTCATGAGGATGAACTAAGCAGATGCATTGGGAATGATAATGATGAGATATTTGTTGTGGGAGAGGCCGCATGCTTCTTCGTCGCTAATAACCTACACCAAAATAAAGACAACTTGGTACTAACTGACTACTCCCTATTAAAAAGAACTGACAAACTAATAGCCCTGCTTGATCCAAGGACAAGTATTTATCTTGACCGTACTTACTTTAAGTTATCATCAGCACATGATAGAAAGTGAACAAAAACAGTTGTAGGCATGACATGTCCTGACATAGTGACACTAAGTACTACCAAAAGGGCTGGAAAGAGCTGGTATGGGGTTACCGACAAAATGGTGGTTGACCATGGTTTAATTTATTTGCTAAATTGCAGTATCAAAATCACCATGCACAATTAGCTAGTACAACACAACTTAATTGATAACATGACTCATAGTTCAGTTGAGAATTTGTTTACTGGTACTGATTCCCTAGTAGCCTATATATATATATATATATATATGGTGGGGTAGCTTAGCCTAGATTCTTGCTTATCTTTCACAAAGGAACACATGCTGCGTTGACAAGAAATTAATCACACAGGCGATATTATACATTTATATATACTCTGATGCTAAACACAATGAGCTATATATGTGCCTATGAGAGTATGAGTTGGATGAATCATTCAATGATTCAATGGTATTACAAGAACATGGAGAGGTATCAAACCTTTGCTTACCTGCTTACTAAATTAACGTCTCAATTGTTATTAGGAAACCATTGCCATCAGTAAATTGTCATCAAAATATTTTGGAGTACTAGAGCTGGTTGAGCAGTTAGTACGTGATGAGACACCTGGTCTGCATTACCATCGCACATCCACAGCATCTGGCTCATTGCAGACACATGAGCTGACCTTAACTGAAACCTGAAATCCAGAGCTCAGTTATTGCCTTGCTAAAGGAGCATTGCTCCCTTGTGTGTCAGCATCATGCCATCAAAGCCCCAGCACAACAACCATGGAAATCTGCAGCTTCTGGAGAAATGTGAATAGTCTTAGAGCTTCACAGAAAGTCAAGAACATCATAACAAAGAGTAGCAGCTCTGCTAGCACAATCATGCATGTGACATAATCAACACCGCTTCGAAAGCAATCAGCTGATCAGATTCACAAAGAATCAGTCAGTCAGACGACAAACACCACGGCGGCTTACAACGATAATCTAGCTCGTTCCAATCAAGTGTGTAATCAGAACAGCAGCAGGCAGCAGGCAGCAGCCTCTCGAGTGTTGAGCTCTATCTTGATGCCCATCATCACATGCCGGCCGGGCACATGGCAAGATAGGGACGAGGGGGGCTCGTCAGAAACATCAGTTGCTCCAAATGGGCCGGTGAAGTGGAACTTATCATGGATGTAGCTAGCTAGGAGCGAAAGCTAGAAACAGTACGTGCAGGTCCACCACAGCAGCACCTCGTAAGTTTCTTTGTTGCCTTGTGCCGTACGTACCTCGCCACTGATCCAGCGGTAAAGCATGTGTCCCCATGAATGCAGTTGGCTGCTTGTGTTAATTCCAGCAGCTGAACCAAGCAAGCAGCCCCAAATGCCGTGACGTCCGAGAACTTTACATGTAGATATAGGCCCGCTGCCTGCCCCTAGGATGGTGGACTACTGGACTCGTCAGTAAAGCCATGCGCGCGCCAATGGTTAACTGTAACGGTTAGAGTCACAAGCACATCGAGAGGTTAATCTTTCGAGCAAGATAAACTGGTTGGTGCAGAGACTGACTGAGGCTGGAGAATTTACGTTGAGAAGAAACTCTTGGACAGATGTTGCAGTGCTGGCTCCTCACAAACTGCCAGCGTTGCCAGCCACATTCCTGCAGTACTGACGGAGTGTACTCTGCATGTGCAGTGCAGAGCAGCAGAAGGATATTGGCGCTGCCATTCTGTTCTGCCATGGTTGGCATCAATGCCTGCTGGGCACAACTCAAGCCTTTACTATGCTTTTGGTTCAGTAGTGCCCAGAGCATCAGCAGCCATCTCAGGCCCATAACGCACTGCAACTGCAAATGCGGCACGGGTCAGCACGAGGAAGGAGGAGTTCGTTAGGGTGGTGGCAGCACTGCGGTGGTCTGCACTCTGCAGCGACGACATACCGATCATTATGGCTGACGACGTTGTTTGTCGTCGGCGCAGCAGTGGCGGCAGCAGCAGCGGAGGGGCAGATGGGCACCACCGGGACCGGAGCGGCAGCCTGGTCCGCGCGGCCGCGCCGGTCGCGCCGCTGTCGCCAAATCCCGCGCCGGCGTGGCCCCCTGCTTGCTTCTCTGAATCTGCTGGAGAATGGGATATAGTACTTGTCGGCTTGTAGAATTGGCCTCGCTCATTCATCTCACATCCAGGCTGCAGAGTGCAGAGCCTTCCCGGCTTCCCCGAACAGGCCCTTCCACTTGGCTCACTTACTGGCCTTGGCCTTGCAAGGGCATGCCTTCCATGGAAAATGAGATTGATCCACATATCCGATCCAAAGCAGAAACATCATCAGTTCATGACATTAAACACAGATCGTCATCAGAAAAGGAGAATGCTCAAGTAGTTGGGTGATTTCATCAGTTGAGTACTGACAAAAGGATGGATGATTTTGCAGCTAGAAGCCTAGAAGCATCATGCTTCCTTGTGATCTTCTAATGCTTCGATTGAACACAACAATTTCAGGTAGGTTTTTGGTACTCAATGTCTAGTGGGTTTATTTAGGGGGTGTTTGGATCCAGGGACTAAAATTTTGAATGTGTCACGTGAGGGTGTCGCATAGGGTGTTCGGATACTAATAAAAAAACAAATTACAGAATCCATCAGTACTCCACGACACAAATTTATTAAGCCTAATTAATATATCATTAGCATATATTTACTTTAGCACCACATTGTCAAATCATAAACTAATTAGGCTTAAAAGATTCGTCTCGCAAATTAGTCACAAACTATACAATTAGTTTCGTAATGAGTCTATATTTAATACTCCATGTATGACAACGACTAAAGTTTAGGAGGACCAAACACCCCCCTTACACTACAAACAATGAGCAAAAGCTTTTTGGTACTCAAGGTCTAGCGGGTTTAGATCTGGTTCAGCTAGGTGGGACCATTGGTTGTAGGCTTCTAGCTCAGGCCTACGAAGTTTGCACCCATTCCACTGAGACCCCACTTTTAAAACTGGTATACTGAAATCTCAATGATTCACTATTACACAGATCTGACGGCAATCTCACTGTTACTTCTTTGCATTATCGTAAATGTTCCGTCGCAGGCAAAAATTGAACAAAAAAACTGTAGGTGAACATGGAAACAATACAGGCTTATTGTCAAACACGAAGCCAACATCAGCAAAATTTCTAAGACCAAACATGAACTTCCAAACACGCAAGAACAACATTAAGTTCAACGGGAAGTAAAGAGATCGAAGGTACATCGTCCTACACCACGTAGAAACTTTTCACTTGTACTTGACTATTATAACATAAGCTTCTTGCTTGCTCATCAGAACCACCATGGCATACCGTATACCACTTCACCTCTGAAAAATACGTGATTGCCTATCCATTGTATTTCAAACATGTTCCTTCAACTACACAACAATCAAACTTAAGTAAATGACAGGAAAAATTTAAGGGCAGCAGGCTTTAGCAAAATAAGTCTCATAGTCTCGCTGACCCACGACTGGCGCATATTTTATGAAGAACGCCAGCTACAATATCTGGATTACAAAACACTAGGACAGATAAACAGGTATGCATCATATGTATAAGACGACTGGCAAATTACTGTACAGACATACCTGCAGGTTTTCCTTGATGCAAGGCCATACCATGCAATCCCAACATTTTGTGTGTACATTGAAATCTGCTGCAAGTCCTGAACTAGGGCACATTTGTATGATTTTACAAAAAATTCCTAGTAAAAGAGCCTTCCCTACTTCCTCATATGACAGATTTGTATGCTTTTACAAAATTCCTAGTAAAATAGCCTTCCCTGCTTCCACATATGCCAGCAGCATGCCAGATAACATATTGCATTGAAAATGAAACAATTTCTCCAAAAAAAAACATCAGATAGGGGAGGGCATGCACTACTCCTCTCTGAGAGCTTTTGGGAACTTATGTTTGATTTTCACACCATTTCACCTAAATCGTTTCTTTTAACCTAATAATAACTTCCGATTATAGAATTGGAGTGTGCATGAGTGAATCAACTTATCCGTGAGCCAAAATGAACTTGCGCTGATTGCACATTGAAAGCTCATAGCCAAAAATTGTTCATGATTGTCCTTTGCAATAACCATGTGATTATTAAAATCTTGTAAACAAACAAATTAGCAGTTTAGCACTACATATCCCAGACTGAATATCTGTCTGTAATGGGGAGATAATGGAAGCAACGATCTAGCACATGAGAATCTGCATTTCAAATTACACGCATTAACTTGCACACTGTAAAGCATTTTCCCCAGTTGCCTAAGATTCCATCTATGCATGGAGTATTCTAAGCATGGCTATATAACAAGTTTAGGCAGCAAACAGTATTTTTTTTAACAGAAAATAAGCAGTAAACAGTTCTTAAAATGCCTAAGTGTTCAACACAAAACATGTAAAGCAAAACATGGAACACAAAGTCATTGTGGATGTGGTCACTTACAAAGATCTTCAAATATATTTCAAGAACATCTGGGATATTATTATTCCATTATCTAACAAAGATTTCAAGCGTATGATGATAGGCCTTCATGGAACAGCACTCTTGTCTTGATGCAAGACTCTTAGGTGAAGAGTCATAATAAGCACAAGATAGCTGGTTGAGGCATTAGGGGGCTGGCTGCTTGGTTTCTCAGCCACCTCCCCTTTGCTTAGCTCACACAAGCCACGAGGATCTTGCCCATCCAGGTGAGCCAAACTGGCTCACTCACAGAAGCAAGGAAAATTTTGACAGCGCATAGATCAATATGTTCTTGCCGGACAACAAGCTGTGTGCTCCGAAACCGAATCCTTGCTTGGCGAGGCCATATTTACCTACATAACTTTCAACTCATAATAATCTGCACTCCGTAACATATATCTTGAATATTTCTTAACTTCAACAAAATGAATCTGTAAATCTGCACTCTGTAACATATATCTTGAATATTTCTTAACTTCAACGGAATGAATCTGTAAAGCCTATTCAAGCGACCTATAATTGCGTCCCTAAACTACTGTTGTTTTTGTGCTGAAGGGTAGGTATCAATTGCAATTTAACTTACTGGTATTTTGAGAGCTGTTTACCATAAATCCATATAATAATATGAAAATACAGCTAAGACTGTTGGTTGCTTTATTACAAATATGTATCAGTGAACAAAATATATTTTAGTTTACCTTGTCACTATCATTCAAATCTTCCTCCTCAAAAAAAGGATTTAAATAAAACCAAGAGTTCCTCCTCAAAAAAGGATTTAAATAAAACCAAGAGTTCCAGGAGCACTTACCAAAGAGGGAATATGCTTGTTCTGTGAAAAAACACACAACAAACGGATCACCTTTTTGTCTTTAGATCATAAACGAATCCAATTTGATCCTTTTATCCAGCAACCAGTCTGGAACCACAGTCTTGGCTCTGCTTGACCTTAATTACGAGCAAAAAGATCAAAATAAATCTTTGATACAAGTTTGAGGTGAGCACAATAGCACATACAAGTAGCCACACAGGGCAGCCCTTTTGTGTTATTATACTTATATATTTTACAAGTAAATCAAACTGAGTGCTCCTTAGGCCTTTGTTCTATTATTTGTGAGCATAAGGTATGACAGCTCACATGGAAACTACTATCCATTAATGTTGCAATGAAGCATCTTGGCAACTTAAAAAGCAAGGCACAAGAGAATCCTATCCTAGAAGAAAAAATATAATGATCCTAAAAGCAAAAAGATATTGAAAATAAATTTAGTACCAATGGAAGTTCAATGGAAATGTTGCAACATTTATCGCACTGCAAAACATGTGGCAGACTCCTCCATTTACAAGAACCTATGGAAGGATGCTTTACAAGCCTCCAACCTTGGCCCTGGAAAGTTCATGAGAAGTATCAGATTTCCTTTCCCCAAACTTTTGCTGTTGCAGAATTGAACAATACTAAATTGGAACTGCCCATGCACGCTGCTACTAAATTAACAGCAAAAAAGCATTACGAATTAGTCAGCCCACTAGGCAACACAATGTCAAGAGGAGACCTACAGATATTTCACAAACCACCTTTGGAGACAAGTATGGCACGGCTATAGTAAAAGCATACTTATATAGCACGACACTACAAAGACAATCATTTACAAAACTAAACTTCCTCAAGGATATTCATACTTATAATATATCTTTGAGAATTGAGATAGTAACAGCGGCTTGTACATGCTTTGATCAAAATATTGTAAGTTCAGTCATCAATCATCACAAACACAATCAAGGAGACAAGGACTATTGGTGTAGTAGTACAGTGTTAAACATCAACATAAGCTAATGCAAAGATAAAAAAAACAGAGGTGTTTAAGTATGAAAAAAACATTAATACTTCCAGACCCTGTCGCAAAATTTCAGAAATCTTGAGATATCTATAGTACAAAATTTCCCAACCGACTCTTTTCACAAGTAAAATTCTACACATGAAGTACTCCAACACCTCAACCCCTTAATGAGATTTCCCAACTTACAATAATTTTAAAGATATGAAATGTCACCAGGAAAGTAA
Organism: Miscanthus floridulus; assembly: GCF_019320115.1. Lineage (NCBI taxonomy): Eukaryota > Viridiplantae > Streptophyta > Magnoliopsida > Poales > Poaceae > Miscanthus > Miscanthus floridulus. The sequence continues at coordinate 82,645,497 of NC_089598.1, forward strand.
CAACAAAAGCTATCTGGAAGTAACAGCATGGGTAACCAAACTCCTCAATTCAGCTAGGTGTTCATCAGTTGAGATGTTCAGTGTTAACCTTAGGTTAGTCAACAAAGCCTCTTGCTCCCAGCTAATTGACCCACAAGCATACAAAGCTAACATTGTTGAACGATAAGCATGTAATTCCAGCAAATGGGTTTCTTCCAACAAATGGGTTTCTTCCCTCGATCCATCGTTATCATGTTCTGATGTTTCTCTTTCAGATGTAGAAGCTTCATCATCATCAGTTCTACTACAGGTATCTCCACTTTGGTAGACCAAATTATAATACTGTGATCTATGGGGGGTACTGTTAGGACTAGAACTACCAACAGAAGATGAGATACTCTCTGTGTCACTAAATTCTTCAGTTGTTCTAGTATGCCCTTTATGACTAGCATCCATGTATTTCCCACCCAGCATAAAGCATGGGGAATCAACAGCATCTACCTTTTCAGCCAAAGGGAAAAAACCTCTATCAACCAGCTCTGAGTACCTTCCTTCTCTATTTGGTGTCCGCAATCTCTTAGTGATTTGTTTGCATTGAGGATGTGTTGACATAGCAGACGATTTTCTCTTGATGCCTCTAGATGTATCACCCTCAAAAGCATTCTGGTTCTCAAGTTGAATACGGCTGTCCATTCTGAAGTTATGGTTATGGTCTACATTTCCATCTTTTGATCGACCTCTGAATGCACCACCATCCAAGCATCTTGCAGAATACTGACAATGATTGAAAGACAAGTCTCATTAGGATCTACTGCATTCCCATTAATACTTGAAACAAAATCTAACTGCTCATGAGTGAACATCAAAGAACCTCAAAATTATGGTATTAGATTATATTGAAAACACAACAGTTAGACCATGTTAACCGCTTGATTGAGCTAATGTATATAAGTAAAAACATCTTTCTATTGATCACCTTATTATAAATAAATCTAATCTAAATTTGAGAATTGAAGGAACAAAGCATTACCTTCTGAGTCACAACCCATCTGTCATCTAGCCAAAGCTTCCTCAATCGAAGATCCGATGCATGTGCACTCAACTCCAGCGAAGACCCAAGGAGCCTGACTAGATATTGATTCTTTCCGAGCACTCTCACCACCTCAGCAACCTTCCACGAGTAGTTGTCAAAGGCCTCAAGAATACTACCCAAACTCCAGCGTACAGGATCATTCGCAGGAGGGCGAGGTCTCATCAACCTTCTTGGCACCCTTTCAACAGCCACGCTAGAGTCAACGGGGCTTTCATCATATCTCACCAGGTAGGTGTGTCCATTGCCGGAGATGATCTCACCAGGCCTCCACGAACCAAATGGCACCTCTGCCTCCTGCAGTACCTCCACCTTGCTCCCCTTGAAGAATCTCATCAGATCGTTTTGCTTCGGGAACTCTGTCGCAAACAAGAAATCCAAAATATTGTCAATAGTCGAACAAGCTAGATTAACGGGCGTCAAAACATAAATCAGACTAACAGGAGTCAAAATACGAAGATTTTCAACTTCTACAGGAGCACCCAAAAGATTTTGAATGAAAGAAATCGCATCCTTGACTACAACCGAGTAGGCAAGTATTGACAACAGAATATAACAGATTAACGAGCGAAGGAGCCATTGCAGCGCAGGAACATCAGCGCGTTGATCCGTCACAAGAACAGAAGAACGAAATCGAAGCGAATCGCTTGGGGGTGTTGCAAAAAAACATGGCCTCGCACATCCACCAGGAGCGGGCTTTGTATATGCAACGGATTAATCCCGATTCGTTCCTCTTTCCAGAATTTTCGATCTGATTGTGGTCATAGCAGAAAGTTCAGAGATCGATCTACCGAAAAAAGAAAAAAAAATCACCAAGCGAAGTTAGGATGCTTACCAACAAACGGAAAGGCGATTACAATGCCAATCGAGCCGCCGGCGTGAGGAGCGCGACTGGCTACCTGCCGTTCTTCGGCGGAACCACCGGAGCCCGACGACGGCTGCCGTTCTTCTTCCGACGAGGAGGCTGGCGGCGGGCTCAGCGCGGCCAGGGCCAAGCGCGGCGTTTCGACGATTTGCCGCCGGAGAGAGAGAGAGGAGCCCGCGATGATCCGCCAACGCAAGGAATTGCTACACGGACACGGCGAGGAGGATTTGACGAGCGGAGGAATCAGGGGGCGATTTCAAGAGCCGGAAATAAGCAAAATTCAGTCGGTTCCTTATATTAATTAAAAAATGATTTATTTAATTAAAAAAATGATTTATTCGGGCTTGTGCGGCCGAAGCGGTTTATATACAGGGAGGGGGTCAGGGAGGGATGGTGGGCCAGCGTCGCGTTCCCAGTCTCATCACTGCCATTGGACGGTTGGATCGAAACGGCCTCGTAGCCTGTTCGGTTGGTCGGTTCGTATGGTTGCAGTTCGTAAAGAAGTATTGCGGGTTGATTTATGTGAGAAAAAAAATATGGTTTCAGTTGAAAATTTACGATCATTTACGATAAGCTACAGCCAAACGAACATACTATCTCTGATCAGAACTATAAAAATAATATTTATCTCTTATAATTCTAAACCCCACCCGTTATTTATCTTAACATGCATATTATCTAACTAGACATTGAGCACATGCAATTGTAATGCCTACATCAGGAAGATATTTTGTTGTCCACGTTATCATGCCACACAATCTACTAATCCACAATTCCCACAGCAACGCGCGGAGAATGCTTCTAGTTTCTTATATATATATATCGTACCAAAGAAATGCACAAAGAATTATTTCATGGTGGATTCATGAACTAATTTGATGTTCTAGGTGTTTATAATTTTTTTTTACAAACTTTGTCACGGTTAGAGAATTTTCATGCTATGCAAAACTAAATCAACCTAAATTTCCAAATTGAGGGGGTAGTTCTAAACTATCTACCATGCTTCTTACATTTGTTGTTAGTCAAGTTATGGAGTTTTTCCTAATGTTAAGTGCAGCTTGACTAGTTAAGTTCCATGATAAGTCTATATGTCTCGACATAGATTTATTCTAGATTTAATGGTGTTGGTGTCAGGCGTGCACGCGTGTGTGTATGAGGTGTGTTTGTACTTTGTCTTTTTAAAAAACAAACCATTTTTAAAAATATTTAAAAAATCAAATAGTTAGTTAACTTGAGCACGATATTCTAGACGGCAAAAATATTCGATGCAAACCATTAACTTAGTGCAGTTGTGAAAATAACTTAAAACACAATACCTAAAAGTTTTTCAAAACTCTTATGATTCTTTCTTCTAGTATATACGCACATGAAATCTATTATCATTTTCATATGAATTTTTAGAAAATGATTTTGCATTGTGGATGTGCATCATTTCAAAAAAAAACTTGTTTTAAATTAAAGAAGAGAGTTATCTTACCAAGTGAGAGTAGCCTGACGGTTTACAACTAGTATTTCTCCTCCTCTAGTTTACGTGGGCATCTTACGTGGGCATCAAGCTCTAGTAATAAGCCCTTGTTTAGTTCCACCCCAACTTCTAAAAAGTTACTACAGTATCTGTCACATCGAATGTTTGCGGCCCATGCATGGAGCATTAAATGTAGACGAAAAGAAAAACTAATTGCACAGTTTGGTGGAAAATTGCGAGACGAACGTTTTGAGCCTAATTAGTCCATGTTTGAACACTATTTGCCAAATAAAAACGAACGTGCTACAGTAGCCCCAAAATCCAAATTCCGACGACTAAACAAGGGCTAAGTTGTCGTCTGCCCCAAACAGCCCAAGCCATAACCCTTTTTCATCCGGCTGGCGGCGTTCATGGCTTGGCAGTCACGTTTTAGCCGCTGCCGTCCCCCCTCCCCCCTCTGCTCGCTTTGCTTGTTTACCTGGCTTTCATATTCCTTGCGTGCCGGAAAGATGACGACCCAACAAAAGCAACACAAAAAATCTGACACTCAGCACATAAGAGACAACCCCTTTTCATTATTAATTCACAAAAATAGTATCGCTAAAAAAAGGGTGCTCATTTAATTAATTAGAAATAATTATTAAAAAAACATTTGTGGTAGCAGTAGCTTTCAGGTCATGGTTTGGTAGGGCGCAACGAGTGGCTGCCATTGGCCGCACCGCGCATTGGCAGTTGTCCATGACCATTGGCCACACCCACACCTCCATTCCATCTCGATTTGCATCGCGGAAAATGAGGCGTGCAAATCCGCCAGGGATCGCATGCGTCCCGGGCGGTCTCAGAAATCTTGGTGGTCACGTGTCCAGTCCAGGCGCGCGGATTTGCTTCACGCATGCAACAAGCCAGGCTTCGTTCTATCGAGAATTTCGTGTGTCATCTTGGAGAAGGGACAAGGCCCCGTTTTTTTTTTTTTTTTTTTGGTTGGGTGAAGATTTCGTGTTCCTGAAGCATCGGTTTACCGGGGTGTTTGGACCATGAGAACAGACTGTTTCTTTGGTCGCTGTTCAGCGTACTATATATGTTAATTAATCCCATCGCGCTCTGTCATTCTCTGTGAAAATGCAGACAAGAGGAAATTGACTGTATAACGCCCCTCACTGTCAAAACGCAGAGAGATTTGACGATGTCACACCGCGCTCCCTGTCATTCTCTGTCAAAATGCAGAGTACCACACAACCAAAACGGCTGCAACCTCTAGCTCAAGAAATACCATTTTAAGATATTTTTCATTATGATTTATAAATTGATGCCGTTTTAGAGCGGGCCTACTGGTTTTCAAACAGATGCGATTTTACGTTTTGAATTTGGAAGCATCACTTCCCACCAAATTACCCTATTAACTGTTTATTGCTATATGGAATACGTACAACTCGTGTCAAAGAGTAAAATACTTCCTCGTTCCAAATTATGAGTCATTTTGGCTTTCCTAGATATGCAAATCTTGCTATGCACATGTTTAGATACATGGCAAAAATAATATATTTAGAAAAGCCAAAACGACTTATAATTTAGAATGGAGGGAGCAAGTGAGATATAAAAGTACACATCACAAATGGTTTAGACCAGGAGTGCAGAATATTATCACTAATTTGTTTACATGTAGATGCGTAGATGTAATTCAGTTCGACCTCTGAGCTAGCTGTGCGAAGCACAAGCTGGTGGATTACTTTTTTTTTATAAGTCGGGAGGGGAGAGGGTCCCCCACCTGGGTTTTCATTCATATTTGGCTCTTAATAGCCATGAGGTTTACAAATATTGTTTGGGATACATTTTCGTGATGCTTTTACATTGCACTAGCTAAGATTGAGCACCAAGTAGTAGTAGCAACCTCCCTATCACAAAGGTAGGTGTCACAACCCCACTAGGGATTGGGAACGATTCGTTGGAATGGAGTTCGGGAAAGGAAGAACAGCACGAGGAAGGAATCAGAAGAAAGGAATTGAGACGGGGAATAGCAACTTTGGGTGGAAGGTTCAGGTTCTGTTATTGCATAACAGATCAGTTCCATTACAATGCCCTTTTATAGTTGGTGCACGCACACTGCCAAACAGGGCCTACACCCACACCTTAACGCTTTAACCCGACACGAATCAGCGGCTAATACAGAGCCTGACAGCTTTACCCCACGATCACCATCGCCTCGCCTATCTTCTCTTCTATTGTCGGATTTCCGTCGGTTCTTCTTACTTCCTCAGTCTCAACAGACTTTTTTTTAATAAAGGATAGTTTATATCCGGCTTCATCTACCTCAGGGTAGAATCAGGCCAATTATTACAAAGTTCGGTACAGCGACCAGCACACAACCCATAGGGATCACAAGCTTACAAGTAGACACTGGGACAACAAAGCGGAAAGTAAAGTTCTAACTAACGAAGACCAATAAACCTAGTCGATAACCATCCATTGGAATTAAAGAAGTGCAATGCTGATGTCTCTAGATGCTGCCCAATAAGAATCAGCTGATCTCGTAGATCATTATGCCGCTGCAGCCTTGCCCATTGCCATAGCCAATGGGTTCCCCTGAATAGCACCTGCAAAAAAGTTTTCGGTCTGTATTTGTAAAAAACTACTTCGTTTCTTGTTAACCAGATTGTCCAACATAAAGCTGACGCTGCAGTTAATAACAATGAATTATGTATGTTACTACCCGCCTTAGACCAATTAACAAATAAATCATGTATACTGAGGGGGGTGATAACCCAAACATCAAGTGTACAGCACGCCACAAGAACTTAGCATAATAACATTGGAAAAAAGGTGTTGAATAGTTTCTGGATGGTGACAGAAGCAACATTTCGTATCACCATTCCAGCTTCGTCGTGCAAGATTGTCCTCGGTTAAGATCACACCTCTTTTTAAATACCACAAGAATATTTTTATTCTTGAAGGAATTTTGATCTGCCATAAATTCTGTGACACTCTGACCCTGTTGTTTATTAGTGCAGCATACATAGATTTAACAGAAAATGTACCAGATGAATGTAATGCCCAAACAAACACATCATTTTCTCCCTGTAAGTTCACATCTTGTAACGAGGCAACAATTCTATGGCAATCCCTTAGATTTCTACCCCCTAAATTCCGGCGAAAGGAAATGTTTAGCGGGATTGATGCAAGTACAGTTGCCATAGAATCCTGCTTTCTTCTCACAATATTGAACAATGAGGGAAATTTATCTTTTAATGGTTGGTTTCTCAACCAGGTGTCCATCCAAAAACGAGTTTGTAACCCGTCTTTTACTTTGAATGAACCAAAAGCCATGAAACTATTTTTTACATTCATCAGTCTCAACAGACTTGGCCGCCCTCTTCTTGATCCGTGGTCGCCTATAGGTCCTGACATTCCCTCCCCCTCGAAAGCCATCTTGACCCCAAGCCGGACTCTGAGGAAATCGACGATGCAAATCTTCTGCTTCCTCCCAAGTCAGTATATTCCCTGAACAACCAGACCACTGCACCCGGATCTGGCACACCGTTGAGGCACCTTTCTGTATCATACAAGATGCAACAAATTGCTCAGGTTGGAGGGATGCCAGAGGATCATCCGGAACAGTAGTAATATCATCATCTATGACAGCTTGAGGAGGCACATGCTTCTTCAGGTGGGAAATGTGCACAACCGGATGTATACGACAAGAATCAGGCAAATCCAGCCGATATGCAACTAGACCAGCTCGGGTCAATATACTGAGGGGTCCAAAGTAACGATAGCTGAGCTTCTGGTTACCTCGGGGTGCCACAGAAGATTGAATATACGGCTACAGGCGAAGATAAACCTTGTCCCCCACTGCAAACTCCTTTTCTTGCCTATGTTTATCAGACTGACTCTTCATTCGTTGTTGAGCTCTGGTGCTTAACCACATCTTCCAGCAATTTCCGTTCCAGAAGCCATAGCTCAATGTCAGGAGCATGTATTTGAGCATCATTTGAAATCCCAAAATGTCTTGGAGTATGATCATATAAGATCTCAAATGGAGACAGCCCCAGAGCTGAGTGAAAGTAGGTGTTGTACCAATATTCAGCAACTGGTAACCATTTGTGCCACTGTTTGGGGGAAGCTTGCACACTACAGCGTAAAAACCCTTCCACAAATTGATTCAAGCGTTCTGTCTGTCCATCCGTTTAAGGGTGATAGGAGGAGCTCATTAACAGTTTTGTGTTAGTAAGTCTGAACAACTGCTGCCACACCGAGCTTGTGAGGCAAGCCATAGAGCTTTTGAAAGGTCCTAATGGCTAGAGGGGGTGAATAGCCTATTGAAAATTTCTACAACAACACTTAGTAAAGATGTTAGATAATTAAACGGCGAAGCGAGTGTTGCGCTAGCCTATTAAAAATACAAGCACCTACTATAATTCTAGTGACTATAATTTCTAAGCACACCAAGGCTAAGTCACTACACTAAGTTAGTGTGCTCTCAAAGTCTAACTAAAGAGTCACACTAACTACTAGACCCGACACAAGCTTGCTCTCAAAACTATTACACTAAAGAGCGAAGCAACACTAGAAATGTAAATGCAAGGTAGGAGGTGTGATGATTATACCGTCGTGTCGAGAATAGAGCCAATCACAATATGATGGAGCCAATCAATCACAATCAATCAATGGATACCAAGAAAACCTCAAACAAGGTGACATAAGATTTTTTTACTGAGGTTCACTTGCTTGTCGGCAAACTTGTCCTCGTTATAGCGATTCACTCACTTGTAGGTTCACGCGCTAATTGGCATAACACGTCAAACCCGTAACCGGGTGCCGCACAACCAACACAAGATGAGGATCACACAAGCCCGAGCAATCCACTAGAGTACCTTTTGGCTCTCCGCCGGGGAAAGGTTAAGAACCCCTCACAATCACCACGATCGGAGTCGGAGACAATCACTAACCTCCGCTCAATGATCCTCGCTGCTCCAAGTCATCTAGGTGGCAGCAACCACCAAGAGTGTGGGGGTATGGCCCCCAAGACATGGGCCGCACCATCAGGAGTGGCCCAGCGCACAAGATCAAGGCGTGCGCGGCACTGCTCGGCGTGCACCGCAAGACATTGTATAGTACCAAATAGGATACTTTACTTGTAACCCTACCCCTCCAGAGTATATAAGGAGAGGCAGGGGTCCTCTACTGGACATCATGTATTCAATACAATACACCAAAGACACAGGACGTAGGGTATTACATCGATCAGACGGCCCGAACCTGTCTAAATTGCTGTCTCTGCGCCTTGTGTCACCATCCGGTTCCTGATTATGCGCACCCCACCGACAAATCTACCATCGCGGGATACCCCTCGGTGGACTACCGAGCATATTCTGTCGACAGTTGGCGCACCAGGTAGGGGTGTGCGCTTGATCCATGGCGAGCCAAATGGACCTCAAATCAACAGCGCGTTCTCGTGGAGATCCATGCCGGTCCGCGACGACGATTCATCGCTGCTACACCAGCCCCTGCAACAGCAGATCCGATCTCGGAACCACCTCCGAGGTCGCCTTCACCAACAACTCAGTGCCCGCCAGGTGCTCGCCGTCAACGCCGACCAGATAACGCCATACGCCGCCGACCAGACACTCCGTCCAAAGCTAAGTCACATTTTAATATTCTTCTAAATATTCTCCAATCTCCGTATATCACCATGATGTTTCTCCGAACTGTTTTCTCCATATTTGCTCTGCAAACGATTTTTCGAACCCCTGAACAATCCTATTGATGCTCGGACGCCTCCAGAGACGGCTCTGTCTCCGGCTCCTCCCTACACGTGCACGAGCGTCTGCCCTCTGCGTTATGGGTGGTCGGCAGCGGCTCCTTGGTCATGCTTGTTCCTCCTATACGTGCATGGGCTCCGCGCTCGACGTTATGGACTATGGGCTAGCTAGGGCTGAAGACTCAGCTACATACTAACTGTTCGGACGGTTTATATTAAACATAAATATATTTTCACGCCAACTGATCACCGAACTGCATATGTCGTTTCATCACCATTGCTGATTTTTCTCCGGAGTTTATATATTTTTACATCATGTACTACCCGTTATACATGTTTGTATTGCAGGATCGTCGTCCAGGTGATGCAGATCACCTGGTGCTCAGACTTCTTCACCAATCAACTGGTCGGACTGCTTGGTTCATGGACTCCATCGCCGACCAGTTGATTGGACTGTTCGCCGGTCGCTTCTACTCAAAGCTCACTTCGCCGCCGACCAGTTGACTAGACTGTTCGTCGCTCATGCTTCATCGCCAGCTACGTCGGTTACTCCTCGGCGCATGGATACTTCGTGCTCGAGGACTAAGTGGGCACACTTCACTGCACGGACGTCGTCAGCTACGTCGGTGCTCGGACCTCGCCGCTTACGCCGGGGACTCCTCGGTGCTCGGACCTCGCCACCTATGCCGGGGACTCCTCGGTGCTCGGACCTCGCCGCCTACGCCGAGGACTCCTCGGTGCTCGGACATCGCCGCCTACATCGGGGACTCCTCAGTGCTTGGTCATCGCCAGCGACGCCAGGGACTCCTCGCTCCTCGGTGCTCGGACATCGCCAGCTTCGTCGGGGACTCCTCGGTGCTCGGACATCGCCGCCTACACCGGGGACTCCTCGGTGCTCGGTCATCGCCGGCGACACCGGGGACTCCTCGCTCCTCGGTGCTCGGTCATCGCCAGCGATGCCGGGGACTCCTCGCTCCTCGGTGCTCGGTCATCGCCAACGACGCCGGGGACTCCTCGCTCCTCGGTGCTCGGACATCGCCGCCTACGCCGAGGACTCCTCACTCCTCGGTGCTCGGTCATCGCCGGCGACGCCGGGGACTCCTCGGTGCTCGGTCATCGCCGGCGACGCCGGGGACTCGCTCCTCGGTGCTCAGACATCGCCGCCTACGCTGAGGACTCCTCGCTCCTCGATGCTCGGTCATCGCCGGCGACGCCGGGGACTCCTCGGTGCTCGGTCATCGCCGGCGACGTTGGGGACTCCTCGCTCCTCGGTGCTCGGACATCGCCAGCTTCGCTGGGGACTCCTCGGTGCTCGGACATCGCCGCCTACGTCGGGGACTCCTCGCTCCTCGGTGCTCGGTCATCGCCAGCAATGCCGGGGACTCCTCGCTCCTCGGTGCTCGGTCATTGCCAGCGACGCCGGGGACTCCTCTCTCCTCAGTGCTCGGACATCGCCGCCTATGCCGGGGACTCCTCATTCCTCGGTGCTCGGACATCGCCAGCGACGCCAGGGACTCCTCGCTCCTCGGTGCTTGGTTGAAAGGTCCTAATATAGCTAGAGGGGGGGGGTGAATAGCCTATTAAAAAATCTACAAATCAACTAGAGCAATTTGATTAGTATGACAAATAGCGTAATGCAAACCTGCTCTAGCTCTACAAGGGTTGCAAGCCACCTATCCAACAATTCTAGTTGCAATGATTACTTAGGCACACAACTTGCAATGTAATTACTCACTAAGAGCTCTCAATCTTGCTACTCTAAAGAGCTCAACTAGATGAATGTAAATAATAAAGCAAGCTCTCAATTCTAATTACACTAAAGAGCTTGTATCAACTAATTTGCAAGAATGTAAATAAGTGAGTAGGGTGATTATACCGACGTGTAGGGGATGAACCAATCACAAGAAGAATATATAGCCAATCACCGGGAGAATGCCAAAGACAAGAGACAATCGATTTTCTCCCGAGGTTCACGTGCTTGCCAACACGCTACATCCCCATTGTGTCGACCAACACTTGGTGGTTCGGCGGCTAAGAGGTGTTTCACAAACCTCGTCCACACGATTGGATACCGCAAGAACCGACCCACAAGTGAGGTAACTCAATGACACGAGCAATTTACTAGAGTTACCTTTCGGCGCTCCGCCGGGGAAGGTACAACTCCCCTCACAATCACCGGAGACGGCCACGAACAATCACCAACTCATGCCGATCCTCCACCGCTGCACCGAGCCGTCTAGGTGGTGGCAACCACCAAGAGTAACAAGCGAAATCCGCAGCGCAACACGAATACCAAGTGCCTCTAGATGCAATCACTCAAGCAATGCACTTGGATTCTCTCCCAATCTCACAAAGATGATGAATCAATGATGGAGATGAGTGGGAGGACTTTGGCTAAGCTCACAAGGTTGCTATGTCAATGAAAATGTGCAAGAAGTTATCCCTTGAGCCGGCCATGGGGCTATAAATAGAGCCCCCATCAAATAGAGCCGTTATACCCCTTCACTGGGTAAATCGTGGGCCGACCGGACGCTGCAGTCCAACTGACCGGACGCAGCACCGGACGCTTCAGTCGTGAAAACCAGACGCGTTCGGTCGGCATACCGGACGTGTCCGGTAGCCCCAGACTACCACGTGTCCGGTTCAAATCATCATAGCCGTTGCCGCGCATAATGCCAATGACCGGACGCTCACACCGGACGCAGACACTCAATTGACCGGACGCTCCACCGTCGAGTCCGATCGAGTCCAGTAAGCCACCAAGGCCGACCAGACGCGTCTGGTAGAGACTGACCGGATGCTGAGCCTCAGTGTCCGATCGAGTACAGTAAGCACCCATGGACGACCGAACGCGTCCGGTCACACCGGACCGGACGCTGCCAGCGTCCGATCGACTTCACTACGAAACACTATTTTTCTGAGTCATACCGGACGTGTCCGGTGTGGCAACCGGACGCGTTCGGTCGCTGAGTCTACCACCAAAAAATGGACGTGTTCGGTCATCATACCGAACACGTCCGGTCACTCTGTAACCAGCGCGACTACCTCCTCTTCGACTCTATCTTCTTCACCCTTGCTCAAATGTGCCAACCACCAAGTGTATCACCATGTGCACATGTGTTAGCATATTTTCACAAACATTTTCAAGGGTGTTAGCACTCCACTAGATCCTAAATGCATATGCAATGAATTAGAGCATCTAGTGGCACTTTGATAACCGCATTTCGATACGAGTTTCACTCCTCTTAATAGTATGGCTATCTATCCTAAATGTGATCACACTCACTAAGTGTCTTGATCACTAAAACAAAATGGCTCCTACATTTTATACCTTTGCCTTGAGCCTTTTGTTTTTCTCTTTCTTCTTTTCCAAGTTTAAGCATTTGACCATCACCATGCCATCACCATTGTCATGATCTTCGCCATTGCTTCATCACTTGGAGTAGTGCTACCTATCTCATAATCATCTTGATAAACTAGGCTAGCACTTAGGGTTTCATCAATTATCCAAAACCAAACTAGAGCTTTCAATCTCCCCCTTTTTGGTAATTGATGACAACCCTTATACATAGATATGAATTAAAGTACATTTGAATCCATGTTGCTTGCCCAAGCATATTTACCATGTGTAAAGGTAATGGACAAGTTTCATGACCTCCAAATGGTAGTAATTGCTCCCCCTACATATGTGCTAAGAGTTTGGATTGTAGCTTGCACATATGCTTAGATAGGAAATATAGGAGTCAATTTCTACCAAATGATGCTAAGGTATAAGAGATGGACCTTTGAAGCGTGATACCAATCGGAGTGCACCAATATACCATCCTTAGCACCATTAGTAACTAGACATATACAAAAAAACTAGAATACCTCGTGAGATCAACATTACATGCAAGGGTCTAGTTTCTATAGAAAGAACATAAGTCTAGTTACTTAGCCTATGCATGCTAGTTTTTCATTTTAACATTCAAACTTACAACTAGCATACACCACACAAGCATGGATATTTGGAATTAAAATTTATGCCATGCAAGCAAACATATGTAATGCTCATTCAAATGCACCATACAAATTTATGAGCTTGCTCCCCCTATTTGTATGCTCAAAATTTGAATTGATCCCCTTCTTTTGTCATATATTATCATTATTTCTCCCCCTTTGTTTCACTATCTTTGTACACTATTTCTCCCCCTTTGTCATCAATGACCATAAAGGCTTAAAGTATAGATAGGGTAGGATTAATAATGTCAACAATTTGCACAAAAGGTGGCCTCAAATTATAGATATGTTGGGGTGAGACCATGTGAAATGAGGATCATTTTCCCAATTTGGTTCAATCTAGATTACTTGCAAAAGATATTTAACTCGGTTTGATCCAAGGACAAGCTTCTTCACACCTCCAAATAAGGGTTATCGTGTACCATGTTGAGTTAAACACTTATAGCTCATTTTCTAAATCAAACACTAGGTTTGCAAGCCCATAAACATGTCATATGCTACCACTAGATCATTTCAAACATACAAGCAATAGTGGTACCATACAAGCATCAAATTCATTTGATTTTCATGAATGAGCCTATTCAAATGTGAAATATGTCTAGATGCACTAATCATGTCCTTAGCAAGGATGTATGCCATGCCAATCAACTTTTACCTTGGATTGCTCGAAGGAGAGGCATGCCATACAATGGGGGTGCATCAACACATATTGGAGAAGTCAAGTATGTTCAATTCATTCCTTAGCTTGCAAAACCTCTTCTCATCAAGTGGCTTGGTGAATATGTCAGCAAGTTGATCTTCGGTGCCCACACTCTCTATGCAAATATCCCCTTTTTGTTGATGATCTCTTATGAAATGATGACGGACATCTATATGCTTTGTTCTTGAGTGTTGAACCGGGTTGTTGGTGAGCTTTACGGCACTTTCATTGTCACATAGCAATGGCACTTGCTTGAACTTGATTCCAAAATCACTCAAGGTAGCCTTCATCCAAAGTAATTGAGCACAACAACTACCGGCCGAAATGTACTCCGCTTCGGCGGTTGAAAGTGCTACACTATTTTGCTTCTTTGATGACCAAGACACAAGTGATCTTCCCAATAGTTGACATGTGCCCGATGTGCTCTTTCTCTCAACTTTGCATCCCACATAATCGGAATCCGAATATCCAATCAACTCAAATCTTGCTCCTTTGGGATACCATAATCCAACATGTTGTGTATGCTTCAAATACCTCAATATTCTCTTAGTTGCCTTCAAATGACTTTCTCTTGGTGAGGCTTGAAATCTAGCACACATGCATACACTAAACATCACATCTGGTCTTGATGCGGTCACATAGAGTAGACTTCCAATCATGGACCGATACATCTTTTGATCCACCATATTGCCACTAGCATCACTATCTAAGCTTCCACTTGTCCCCATTGGTGTACTAATAGCTTTACTTTCATCCATTTCAAACTTCTTGAGCATGTCCTTGATATACTGAAAGGATCAAGATGCCCAAGAGGGGGGGGGGTGAATTAGGCTAATTCTAAATTTTCTTGCAATAATCAAATCCTACGGATAGCCCAATTAACCCCTTGTGCCTAGAAAAGTGTTTCTATCAAATTAACGCACAAAAGACTTGCAACCTATGTTCCAAACTTACTCTAGCATGGCAATTCTATGAATGTAAAGACAAGTATGGAATTGCTCAAAGTAAATACTTAAAGTAAATGCTCAAAGTAAATGGAGAGAGGAACGCGGCGATGTTTTGCCGAGGTATCAGAGAGTCGCCACTCCCCACTAGTCCTTGTTGGAGCACCCGCGCAAGGGTGTAGCTCCCCCTTGATCCGCGCAAGGATCAAGTGCTCTCTACGGGTTGATTCTTCGACACTCCGTCATGGCGAATCACCCAAAGCCGCTCACAACTTGAGTTGGGTCACCCACAAGCTCCGCCGGGTGAACACCAAGCTCCCAATCACCACCAAGCTGTTTAGGTGATGGCGATCACCAAGAGTAACAAGCACGAACTCTCATTTGACCACGCGAAGCCTAATGAGAAGATGGATGCACACTTGTCTACTCTTGATTCACTAATGAGGCTTCACTCTTGGATTCTCAAATCACAAACACCTCACTAGGACCTTGCTCTTCTTGGCACTCACAAACGTGTTTCTCAGCTGTTGGAATGAGCAAAAGTATCTCCACACACGAGTGGAGCTTCTATTTATAAGGCAGCCTGAAAAATGAACCGTTATGAGCTTCTGCGGGGTGACCAGACGCTCCGGTCGTATTGACCAGACACTCCGGTCAGCACAACCCGCG